>NC_135871.1:30730107-30840107 GCF_031162955.1 Sander vitreus
CTTATCCAACTCCTTCACCACTAACGGAGCGAGCTGGAAAATCAAACTGTTCCCGAACCCCGTGGGGAGGAGGGCCACAACATCATGGCCACCAACACAACTCTGTGAGTCTGTGAGTGAACTGATCATTAATTTTACTTGTGAAGAGCGTTATACGGAACCATCCTCGTTATTATTTTTGACAATTTGGTTGAAAGAAACCCAAATTTCTGACACAGAAACTTTTTGAAAATAAATGGGTCAAACAGGAGGGTTAAACAGGCAGTCAATGTGGGGCTGAAAGTTATAAATACTTGGAATAAATACTAATTACAGTGCATTCATTTTCGTAGCTATATGTACGAATGGTTTATGAGAACAGCCTCATAGAAAATAGCCAGACTTTATTGATAATAGACTAAAACATGGGAAATAAAACACACGCCCTTTATCTTCAGAACGTATAATCAATATCCCTGCAATGAAAATTCTCCTGCTTTTTTTTCTGCAGGGAACAGTGGAGTTTTTTTTCTATTTGATGACATTTCAAGAATCTAATAATGAAAAGTCCTGCATTAAGAAATTAGATTTCTGTGCATAAAACAGATTTTCATAGTAGAAAATATATTTGACATCTTCAGTAAAACTGATCGAGCTGCTTCAGCAGCTTTAACAATTCTTTGTTTTAAGACGTGATCCTTTTTTAACATCAATGTAATGAACCAACGATTATGCATAAAGTCAAGTATCAAACCAGATAAACACAGCTCAATCATTTGAACATGCAGATACTCACAATGTGCTGGAAGTCCATCTCTGAGAGTTTACGTCCTGCAGCTTTACCTCCTTTCTTCTCTGCAGCTGAGACGTTTGTCTCAGACACCTAATTAGTTTGTTTCTGCTGCTGCACCTCCTCCACCTGAATTAGTCATCAGTGTGTGTGTGTGTGTGTGTGTGTGTCCGGTGTGTGTTTCTGAGTTCACATTAGGAAAACCAACCCTTTGTAATCCGCAGTTAACCTTCAATATAATACATTTTTGCTGCTTAATGTAAATCCGTCACTGAGTTTGTAGCGTAAAGTCTTTCTTTCTTTCTCAGCAAGTTTCAAACTCAGTGGTGGAAGATGTTTTCAGATCCTTTACCTACTGTAAGTAAAAATGTCAACACTGCTGGTCATTAGACTTGTATTTAGTGCTGTCCACTTGGTGTTTGTTCAGCCCAGTCTCACGGCAGTTCGTGAAATGGTCACGTTATTGAATCCATTGATTCTTGTACTGAACACGTTCATGTCGTTATTCTCGTGTGGTGAGCATGCATTTTAAAGTATAATGTATTTCAATGGGAAGCATATTTCGTGATCACAGAACGATTACGGTAGCGAGTAGTATTGATAAGGCGAAAATCCGCGCAGGATTTTTTACCCTGAAGACCGGGGATCGCGCCCCAGTTCCTTTCAGCGTTATTCTCTTCCTAACCTCAACCGTCCCGTTGTTGTGGCCGGCGTGTGGCGTTTCATTTCCCCGTTGTTGCGTCCCCCAGAGCAGCCCAGTGTCATAGCAGTTTGTGAAATAGTCACGTTCGAAAATCATGACCTGTACACGAAATAAACGGGAAAATCGTGACCTGGACACGAAATAAACGGGAAAATCGTGACTTGTATACGAAATAAACAAGAAAATCGTGACCTGCACACGAAATAAACGAGAAAATCGTGACCTGGACACGAAATAAATGAGAAAATCGTGACCTGTACACGAAATAAACGAGAAAATTGTGACCTGCACATGAAATAAACAAGAAAATCGTGACCTGGACACGAAATAAACGAGAAAATCGTGACCTGTACACGAAATAAACGAGAAAATCGTGACCTGTACACGAAATAAACGAGAAAATCGTGACCTGTACACGAAATAAACGAGAAAATCGTGACCTGTACACGAAATAAACGAGAAAGTCGTTACCTGTACACGACATAAACGAGAAATCGTGACCTGTACACGAAATAAACGAGAAAATTGTGACCTGCACATGAAATAAACAAGAAAATCGTGACCTGGACACGAAATAAACGAGAAAATCGTGACCTGTACACGAATCAATAAATCAAAATAACGTGACCATTTCATGAACTGGCGTGAGACCGGGTTGGTTTGTTAACCTGACAAGCCTCACCATTGGCAGGGCTCAATCTGAGGGGCGGGATAAACGGTTGTCTTTCAAATTCCCTCTGCACTCATAGCAGAGCAACGCTAGTTGATAGATTACACTTTTGCAGTATCCGGTCGGCAAAACTCTGAACACATCTTCCTTTTTTAAGAATGACTTCAGAGCCGTTCTTTGTTCTTTTCTCAAAGAAAAGCTGAACTCCAAGTCTTCCAGAGACGCTGTTCACCAGCAGCCGCAGCCATCAACCAGTAGCAGGGAATTCAAGCAGAACAGTCGCAACTCTGCCGTCATTATGTTAAGCCCCGCCCACCGACTCTATACACAATGTGATTGGCCTGACCAGAGTTTGGTTTTTCCAGCTCGCAAGCCAACGGCGAGTTGCTAAACGACCCTGGCTGCAGATTACATTTGCTGCCGCTAGGCTGCGTCTAGATTTCTAGGCTAGGTGGTTGTTACATCGCTGCCCCCGGTACACAGGGGTGCGCTGGGGTTTCAGAGGTTAACAAAGTGTTCAGAAAAGAAGATTAATAATTTATTGTTAATTAATATTAATATTATAAAATAATATTTTGAAAATAATCCCAACATTTCTTTCACACAGTAATCCTGTTCCATCAGAATGAGATCAGTACTTTACAGCAAATACACTTATCATAACAACGAAAAACCAAAACAGAAAACTACTTAATCCTAGTCACTTTTCAAACAGAGCAATGCCTCGTTGCACAGGTTGCTAATATTACCTTTTCAGTTTTTAAAAGGTCTAAATAAGGTAAAACTCTCCAGTATCTCACCGAAAAAGCAAAGAACAAAAAAAGATCATTTGCATTATCTTGGGAATGAGATAATGTAGGTTGGGAATCACTGCTTTAAATGTCATGTCTGACCACTGACATTGGATTAAAAGCTAAATGTAAACACTGAGTACGTTTACATGCACACTAATATTCCACTATTATTCCGAATATGACAATATTCCAAATTGGATACAGGTCATGTAAACAGAATATTACAGTTGGATAGTCAGAATAAGGCCTTATTCCGAATATAGCATTTTCCGATTAAGACACGTGGGATATTGTGGTATTATTTGGGTTTTAGAGGCATTGTCAGCCCTATGGTCCCACAGCCCTATGTTCCCACAGCCCTATGTTCCCACAGACCTATGGTCCCACAGCCCTATGTTCCCACAGACCTATGGTCCCACAGCCCTATGTTCCCACAGCCCTATGGTCCCACAGCCCTATGGTCCCACAGCCCTATGGTCCCACAGCCCTATGGTCCCACAGCACTATGGTCCCACAGCCCTATGTTCCCACAGCCCTATGTTCCCACAGACCTATGTTCCCACAGCCCTATGGTCCCACAGCCCTATGGTCCCACAGCCCTATGGTCCCACAGCACTATGTTCCCACAGCCCTATGGTCCCACAGCCCTATGCTCCCACAGCCCTATGTTCCCACAGCCCTATGTTCCCACAGCCCAATGTTCCCACAGCCCAATGTTACTATAGCCCTATGTTCCCACAGCCCTATGCTCCCACAGCCCTATGGTCCCACAGCCCTATGTTCCCACAGCCCTATGTTCCCACAGCCCTATGTTCCCACAGCCCTATGTTCCCACAGCCCACAGCCCTATGCTCCCACAGCCCTATGTTCCCACAGCCCTATGTTCCCACAGCCCAATGTTACTATAGCCCTATGGTCCCACAGCACTATGCTCCCACAGCCCTATGTTCCCACAGCCCTATGTTCCCACAGCCCTATGTTCCCACAGCCCTATGTTCCCACAGCCCTATGTTCCCACAGCCCTATGTTCCCACAGCCCTATGTTCCCACAGCCCTATGTTCCCACAGCCCTATGTTCCTACAGCACTATGCTCCCACAGCCCTATGTTCCCACAGCCCTATGTTCCCACAGCCCTATGTTCCCACAGCCCTATGTTCCTACAGCCCTATGTTCCCACATTTCTAAGATTTTTCTTAAAATTAGGCCCTGTGTTAGGGTTAGGGTTACATTCCATCTGTAGTCCATTGCTAATAGATGATAGGTTGAGTGTAACTGGCTAACAAATTGGGAGAAAGGGGGATACAATCTGATACACATTTATGAAAAAGGAAATGTGGGAACATAGGACCTAATTTTGGGAACAAATCTTAGAAATGTGGGAACATGGGGCCTAATTTTCAGTGAAAACAAAAATCTTAGACATGCCAACAGTTTGCAAGGCTGCAGACCCGATAAGAAGGAGAAACACAGCTACTTTTAAACATTATTAAAGATGGATATCAACAGGTTTTTGGGTATGAGCACACATCGCTACGCCAACCTTTTCAAGAAGCTGGTTGAAGGAATGAATGAGGGACGCTGTGTTCACACGGTCCAACACGTCCTAAAAAATCTATTTTGCACAGCTAACGTAACGTTACATGTAAACGGGAATATTAGTGGAATATTCACATTCATTAGCCATGTAAACAGCTTAGTCGGAATATCGTCTTTTTCGGAATAAGGGCAAAAACCAGAATATTATGTGCATGTAAACGTAGTCAAAGTGAATTAGTTTTCTGGTTCAATCTCTGTTGTGTCGCTTTTGCCACTACAGCTGAACACTTTCTCATGAAGCAGGAAATAACAAAAAGACATAAAAGGAGAAATTGTGTGCATCTGATCTGAGGAACTTCCACTGCTGACCATTTTTTTTGCAATTACGCATAACAATCTATCAGCAAAAGTGACTTATATCACGATAAAAATGCATTTGCAGCTTTGAAAAACATTAAAGCAGAAGTGATGGCAGTGTTTTAATTTCTCTGATTGTCATCTTTGTGTTAAGAAAAGCAAATATTTAATATACTTTTGAATGTATTAATATTTAGTTGTCATTTGTCGTGTAAATGTGCATCTATGTGTCTGTGCAGCGTCTGTAGAAGTATAAGTGGTAATCAGTGAAGAGCGCCCCCTCGTAGTTTTGGTCAGTACTGCAGTCTGCTTGACCCTGATGAGAGAGACATGAACAAACACTTTTATTCAATCTCTATGTGAATTAGGAGAAGTTGAGAATGAATCACAGTTTGTATTGTTTGTATTATGATGAGTTAAGAATACCCATCTTACATGAAATGTCTGTTCAAAACCCTGAAATGTTCTGGTGTACTGATGACTACCAAATGGAGTGATCTTTTAGATATATATATATATATATATATATATATATATATATATATATATATATATATATATATATATATATATATATATATATATATATATAAATGGTGTCTTGTAAGCCCTTTTAGGGCTGGGCATACTTTTTTGTGCATGACACAACAATAGTAAATACAAACTAAAGGATTTCCCTGTTGGATTGGCTCTGTGCATAATTAATAGTTTGGAATTAATAATATTAATAATTAATAATAATAAAAGGTGTGTCCTTAAAGAAGCAGAACAAAGTTTCTTACGGCCACTGTGGAGCGAAAGTGATACGAGCTGTGATGAAGATGAGCCACATGAAGAGGCCATTCATGTTCCCCCTGCAGAAACAACACAGAGAAAACAAACCATAAAAAAACAATCAGCTCTATGTTTAGTCAGCAAAGGTACAAGCCTGTCCTCTTTGGATTTAAAGCACAATTTCACTTGAAGCATAAATGAATAGTAGGGCTGCAACCAGGCGGCAACTTACGGGTCTGGAAAGTGAAGCTAAAGCTGAAGCTCCTTAAAGGGGAACTTTTTAGCTTCATTTACCTTAACTGAACAGCTTCGGAGTCATTGGAATGGCTATATGACTTTTCTCGAGTTGAATGGTGGTCGTCTCGCTCCCCCCTAGCGCCTGTGAGCGGGAAAAAAAACCACCCTTGCAACTTTCGGCCGGCCTCAGCTTCAGGAAGTATCGCATGATATCAGGTCTCGCGATGTAACAAATTGCTTCATAGCACTGCACACATACGCCCATCCGGGAACCGGCTAACAAGGTAGCGATGGAGTTTTTCACACTATCGTCATGGCTGAGCTGGCAAAAAAAGCTAGGAAAGCATTGTCGGAGGAACAGAGAAAGAGGAAGCGGCAGACTGACCGAGTGAGGAGTCAGACACGAGTAAACATAGGAGCTGCCAAATATCTATTCTGAAGCTGTCGGGGGAGCTCTATAGAGAAACCTGCTAGCAAAAAGAGAGAAAACAGCGAAGAAATGGCCAAAACTGCATAGTGCCTCTTTAAAGATGCATTCTCTCTAACTTCCAGCAGGGGGCGACACCACTGGCATCAAAAAGAAGTCTGTTTCTATAGAAGTCTCTGAAAAAATGAGCCTACTTCTCACTTTATTACATTTTCATAACGTGTTTATGGTCTCAATGGCTAGTTTCAAGTCTTCTTCAACACAGCATGATGTTCATTTAGTAAATGATGGTCCCATTTATTTTAAAATAGACAATAAAGCAGATGATGCTTATGACCTATCAAGAGGCTTAGCAATGCTAACAATGCTAACACCGTGGACATTAAAATAGACCTCAACTTGTTTTTGGGTGTTGTTCATGTTTTCATCTTAAACTTTAAACCTCTCACTGTGTTTTTACTTCAAAGTTGGAACATTTGGTCACCCAAAAAGGTCTTGTTAAGCGTTCGGTAGCACCTTGCCAACAAAGCTAGCTCACTACAGCTAGCGTTAGCTGGTAATTTAGGGAAAGTTTGCCAATTTTCTGTACTGCTGTATCCGGAGTTCCGCCCTTTAAAACGCCGCCGAATGACTAGCGTCAGAAGGGTTGAAAATCAGCAATAAGTTTCCCTCTTTAGGGTTTAGCTTAGCGCAGCGTCATTGAAACCATACAAAGCACTGCCGCTTAAGGCTCTGACACATCAACCCGATTATCGTCTGGCGTCTGGCGAGGTCGGTGACTCGAGTCTGTTCGGTGTGTTCCGTGCCGTCGTCAGTCGGAGGAGCCGTCAGCCTTCATTTTGGACGATTTGACTTGAAACGAATCTGCCGGTGGGCAGTCGGACTCAAGGACCAATCTGATTGGTGGAGTGCTAGCCCTTGACTAGCGAATCAGTGCACGAGCTGACAACGCCAGTATCGTCTTATTACTAGCCATCGTATTTTCTTCCGTTCAGCGAGTAATGACAACAACGATCCTTCTTGACTACTATTAACACTCTGTGATGAAAACAATGACTGACGACAGCGTGTGTCTGTGTTTACAAGGTCTAGAGAGATGTTCCGTTCCGTTTTTTGGGTGACAATACAGATTAGCGGCACCTGCTGTTATGGAGACGTATTACGTCTCGCGTACGCGCAGAACGTACGCTCAAGTCGGCGTCGCTTTGGTGTGTTCTGAGGCACTTTTTTGAGAGACGGGAGCCGACTGATCAGTCCGACTGGCTTTTCTGCTGACGGTCGGCCGTCGAGTTGATGTGTCAGAGCCTTTAGCCGCATCATCCCCCCGATGCTCCACCCTCAAAAAATTGCCAATTTGTCAATTTTCCGGTTTCAAAAACCAAATGGCGTGAGGCTTCAACCAATTGGTGACGTCATGGCTGCTACGCCCATTATGTTTACAGTCTATGGTTCCACTACTGTTACATTTTGTGTGTCCTGTAGGATTTGTGTCCATGTCCTTGATTAGTGTGAGCGTGGCTGTGATTAGCATGTTGTCCTCCTATTATGAGGGAAACCCTGCCACACATCCATTATTCATCAGTGTTTTCCCACACTTCCTGCATTATTAACTGTAATGGTAACTCAGTTAGTGGACTGGAACCTCACTGACCCTAAAACCAACACACACAACCAACTTGATCCAAGCATGTTGTCCATCAAGCACAGATATACAGTTTACCTCCATTTTTTATTTTATATTTACACACACACACACACACACACACACACACACACACACACACACACAGCAGAGGACGACACTGACACGCAGCACATGTACCTGACTGGGAAAGATACCGCTACGCTCGTTACTGACAACAAGCTAAAGCAAAAGCTGTCGGTTTGTAGTCTAAGTGTTTATCTTAGTTTGCCACAAATCTTAACATTTGGACAAATTCTTGTGAAAACTGCTGGCTAACCTAACCATCCTCTCTGCAGAGCATCTATGGATGTATTATAAGACCAAAACAAACCAACGTGGCTACTTAATATGCACGTGAATGACGGCGTCTTTATGTTCACGTCTTCATTCTTGCAATGAGTCTAAATTAGTGCCTCATACCCAAACAGAAGGACATGCTTTATATGCATTAAAACATCAAAACACTCTCATGCTTAAATCTGACGTCTGTCAGAGAGAGTGTGTGAACCAATCATGCGACTGCCTGTGTGGTACTAGTATGAGTATGAAATACAGAAAAAATGTATTGATATGTCATTTTCATATGATGTTGATAAATGTGAAGCCATTTTTATCATAGTGAGTCCAATAGGATTAATATTGCTTACATTTTAAGTAAAAGTTATCATTGTTATCATAACATTGTGCTATAAAATAGAAGTTACGGTATTTCGCCTTGGTATGACTGATCTGTCATTTTGTGGGCAATGCTAAGGCAGAATATAATAACTTCCTAAAAAGGGTCAAAGGTCAAATTTCAGTTCAACATTTTTACACTGTATACACTACAAAATGTGAAAATCTGTAGTGTATACCTGTATTAATGAATGGCAGTCAATGGGATGCTAGCGGGAGGTGATGGCTTGGTAGCATCAAAATGGCGCCATAGGAGGTTCGGGTTGTGAGGAGACACTTACCCCCATAGTTGCTCCACAACGGATCAAGTCCAGACCAAACTTCCCGACCTCAAATGTTGTGGGCGGGGCTAAGTTTGACTGGCATCCAGGCTAATTATTTGATAGAACGTTAGCCAAAAACTGTCCCGAGTGTGGACACAGTTCCGTTATATACAGTAGTTCATTATATATATATATATATTAGGGCTGTCAATCGATTAAAAAAAACTATCTACTTAATTACATACTCTGTGATTATTTAATCTAAATTATCTAAGGTATACACTACAAAATGTGAAAATTACAATATTATACCTATAACTCAATTGTCAGGACATTAAACTAAACTTTAAAGTCATTTTTCTCAGTTTCACACTCTGGCGAGTTAAGGTCTTTTGCCTTTGTAGGGCAGAACATGTCTTCCAATTTTCGCTTTTTTGGCGGCGAGGATTCCTTCTCCTGTGGCTCGGCATAAGTATGACCCTCCATTATGAACTAAAGTGCAGTGCAGGCTTTCCGATTTGCCGGGGCGGTGACAAGCGCCTCTCACTGATCTCCTTCTCCGTTTCAGCTGGTTTCAGTCCCGTGACGCTGGCTCTGAACGAAAACGCGTTGTGGATTAGCTAGACAGGTCGGCCAGTGCTCTATGTCCCTCTCAGTGATTATAGAACGACATGGAAGCCTCCTTGGACTTGCCCGTCCAATGTAAATACAGATAGGAAATTCTTCGCTTATGAGGATAAGTCAGATCATTGGCAGAGGTCATTTTACACCAATGAGGACATATTTATGAATGAAGACATTGATTTTAGCTAATAACATACTTAAAACACTACACAGTGTACCCTTAATCTTTTTATTGTCTTGTGTTTTTTTCCAATCTTTTCTTAATGCCTTTCTGACTTATGTAAAGCATTTGAAGGGGATAGTTTGGATTTTTGGTGGTGGTGCACACCCCCAGTTTGTGATATTGTGTGATTTTGGTGAATCCAAACTAACCCTTTAAAACACAAAAGTCACACAACAATAGGCATGATGCGGTTACCGGTTTCAAGGTATAGCACGGTTTGAAAAAGTCATGGTTTCAAAACCACTACAATTGTGTTCCTAAGGTATGAGCTGTATTTTATTGGTCTTCAAGGACAGAAAGTGCAGTTTAGAAATCCCTATCCCTGCCAGTGTGCAGTGTGTTTACAGATACAATACATTGTGTTCAATGGAAAAAAGTTTCAGAATCGTATACCAGCCCATGCCTACACAACAACACAAACTAACCAACTGATGGAGGCAGCAGTAGACCAGCAACTCCCATGTTCTGCGTGGTTAAATTACTGTTTTTTTCAAAGGAGTCTGGTGGCTTTGAAGATAGCAAAAATACGGCTTGTTGAAAATGCTTCCATGTGCTAATGTTTTGATTTCTATGACCTCATTATGGTTTATTGGCATTTCTTTAAACCAATCACAATCGTCTTGGGCGGCGAGGACTCAATGACCGCTGCTAAATAGCCTCAGGAAGGAGCTTATTTTGGTGGAACGTGTGTACGTTCAAAGGTCGTTTTAGTCGTGCAACAGAAAACTCAGATTGGACAGATAGTCTAGCTAGCTGTCTGGATTTACCCTGCAGAGATCTGAGGAGCAGTTAATCAGGGATGCACCGAATCCAGGATTCGGCTTTGGATTCGGCCGAATATTGGGCTTTTTGACAGGGTTCAGTTTCTGCTGAACCTTAGAATTTTTTTCCACCGAACCCTACGCTTGCACTCCTCGCGCTACGCTGGTCGACGTGATGACGGCGCCGTTGATTACGGGAAGGTGTTTACGTAGGTGGAGCGTTCAATGCAGTAGGCTGTGAGGAAGTGGAAATGGAACTGGTGAGCAGAAAAAGTGTTGTTTGGCAGTACTTTCAGTCAAAAGAAGGCCATTCAAGTCCAGCAACATGTTCAATCTGCAATGCTGATTAGTCTGGTGGTGGCGAGGACCCTAAACAATACACAACATCACCGCTGTTACAACATCTGGTATGAAACATCTGGAAGAATACGAGCTGAGCATGAAGGAATCTACAGACAGCAGCCAGAATGCAGCAACTTCAGGTACGGCAAAGGAAGGACAATCACAGCTAAAAACTTGTGTTAGCCAGACGACCATTACCAGCTTTGCTAGCCCTACACCGGACAAACAGGGTTTACTGTGTTAATGGACTGAGGATGGAAGGAGGATTCGGGATTCGGTTTCGGATTCGGCAGAATCTTAACCAGTGGATTCGGTATTCGGCCGAACCCCAAAAATCTGGATTCAGTGCATCCCTAGTATATAGAGACTCAGATTGAACAGATAGTCTAGCTAGCTGTCTGGATTTACCCTGCAGAGATCTGAGGAGCAGTTAACCATAGTCCTCACAAATCCACCAGAGGTTAGAACGCCAACACAGAGACAGAGGAAGGGGACGGACATCTGGTTGAAAAATAAGAAACATCTGGCGAAATTTCCGGCGGCACCTGAACAATCCCGGAAATGAAACGTTGTTGATATACAGTAGACTAATCAACAGGTTATGTCAGATATTTACCTGAGTGTTTGATGGGTATTTGCTCCAAGTGACAGTGTTCATATCCAGCAGAGCAGAGCAAGCCACCGACTCATCAAAGCTACACAGATGAACCACCAGTAGCTCCGTGGAACTACACAGAAATAAAAAAAACATACAAATATATCAGAACATGTTTAATTTACTGCCATGTCTAGTCTGTTTGTCTAGTTTTAGTTTCTATTCATAACTCATCTGAGGACAATCAGCTGAAGTTACCCAACAAACAGTGAGCTAGATAAGCTAACACAACGATGCTAATGCTAAAATGTTAACATTATCTAGGTTATGTGAGCAGATATTAGCTATTAATGTGTCCCAAATCTAACACTAATACTATAAACTATACGCTAATGTTGTTTACAAGAAATTGTATTTTTAATAATTTGTATTTTTAGTGTTTTAGTAACAGAAACATTTAAAAAGTGTGAGTCAATGGATGCCGACGTTAGCTAAGTTATGTATTTAGACCACTGCGAATTCAAAATAACCATACATAAAACAATTGTCTGCTTATTTACTTTATTACCTTTTGTTTGTTTATAAAGTTTCCATTTCTAAAACCTCTTAAAGATTGTTTTCATTATTATATTCACTACAGACTCAAAATAGAGTTACCATTTGTATGCAGTTGGACACATTTATCAAAACAAATATCTGAAGTGAAAGTTCTGTCACATAACTATGTTGTTGCGTATCATTGCACATTTTTAAGTGGGTATATGGAAATCCTGAAGATTAGTGGGTGTACTGCAAATACCTGCGTATCACGTAGACTAAACCACTGGCGGTATTACATTACATTGAAAGTTGAGATTAAGGAGCTTTGACTGCATCATTTGGAGTTGTTGAAGCACGTCTTTTATTGTGAAGAACAGAAGTCTGGTCCCAGATGTGTTGACAGCATCAATGTTAATTTGGGCGACTTACTGAACTGTTTAATGCCCTGAAAAACCAGCAGCGCTGAGTGAGTTTTCTTACAGCAGGGAGATAGGGGTTAGCTTCCTAAATAGTTAAAAACGATATATACTGTTAGAAAGGTAAGAAGTTCTACTTTAGTTTCACAACATTAAATTAACTGAAAACATTACAACATGATTTATAGTCGTATTTGAACAGATTATTTGATAGCCTGACGTCGTCATACTCAGACTCTAGTCAGAATATGAGTCTGATACTGCTCCATTGGGCTGTGATTATGGGGCTTGTTTCAGTTACTGGAATTACTAGACTTGTTGGGACTTTATAAATTATAGAGTGTGGTCTAGACCTACTCTATCTATAAAGTGTCTCGAGATAACTCTTGTTATGATTTGATACTATAAATAAAATTGAATTGAACTGAATTGGATAGACCTACAACCAATCAGAGCAACGGAGACAGACGTCACAGAAGCTGCAAGTCAAAGGCAGGCTTCGACAGAGCCATTGACATATATATAATGGACCAACAGATCCCGTTGCTCTGGACGGAGACCAGTGAAAGCCATTAGCAGCACTTTTCTGGTGAGTGCTGAGCATTACTGCGCAGCCTCCAACTGAGCTTGAAGACGGAGATGTGACGTGAGCAACCTGTCTGAAAGTTGGAAGTCTTCTGGTAGCTGTGCCAAGAGAAATCTCAATCATTCCCAATCTAGCAGAGACGGAGAGCGTAGGTATATGTAAGGAGATAACATAGACACAGGCTCATTATTGATCACTAAAATGATAGTTAACATTAGTAATTACACTTAAACAGCTAATGGAAGTCCAAACTGCCTGAGAGCTTCTCCTGTACTATACGGTAACTCCTCTACTATGAGACAGGAAGTCTCGTGGTTATGACCCAATCGTTAGCCTATTTTTATAAAAACGTCTGCTACGGAGCCATAACGTGAGGTACAAGGTAATGGAGCCTTTTATACATTGACGTGTTTCTTTAGAAATAAACAACGGACACATAGAGTCTTTAAACGCTTCAGATGTAAAGTTATTCGCTGTCAAAGTGGCGTCAAAATGAATGGGAGTCAATGGGATGCTAACGGGAGGCTGTAGTTTACCAGTTTCACTGAACGCACCGTCTGTGTTTTTCCAACAACAGCAGCTGCAGATTGTTACATACCGGTGTTGAATCCTCTACAGTGAAATACAGTCACACTAGTAACGTTAGCTGCTGTTGAGTGTAGTGTTAACTAGCGTCACGTGCAGCGATGTTTCTGTTGCCTGTAACGTCTGTTTCAGAGCATCCGAGAGAAGCGCAGACATATCAGTGGCACCGAAATGAGGCGCTGAAATCCCCGTTGCTATTCGGTCCGGTAGATACAGGTCGTGAAGGCACCTGTGCCGTATTAGCACCGGATTTCGGTACCCAACCCTATTCAGGAAGAAGATTTTTATAAGTAAATGTTCCAATCAATGATCAAGGCAGCGTATTCTCGTCTCCCTCCTTCATTTTACAGTCCAATGGTGACTAGAACGGCTCCGGGTCAAACGTCGATATGGAATGGATTAATCTGAGTTATTTTGACAGACCTAACATATATATATATATGAACCGGAGGGTCGCCATTATTGCATGTATAGGACCTGAGACTGAGTCCATCAGTATGTACTTACTTCATGAGCAGGGTGACTCTCATGTTGACTGGGACAAACTGGCTGACGGGAACTCTGTAGATGTATTTACCTGGCCTGAAGGAAAGAGTAAAATCAATCAGCTCTGTTGAAACTTTATCTGTAAGTAGCCTCTGTTGAATTAAAAGCACGTTGTCTTACATAAGTGAATTATCAGACCGTTCTGGCTACAGTTAGCCCACAAATTACAGTTTAAAGACAGTTTATAACAATTAAGCAAAGTCCTTTTAATGTCATTTGCTGGAAAGATCTTTTTAATTTAGTATAAATTATAGGGAAAGTAGGCAATGATCTGAGGAAGTTATTTGTGTTTAGATAGTTTATAAAGAGTCATTGATTTGAAGATGACTTTCCATGAAGACATTTTCCAATTTATACTTTTGATTTTGATTTGTGTTAATAATACGTGTACTTAAGTCACATTTTGAATGCAGAATGTTTACTTGTAATGTAATATTTTCACAGAAGAGTGTTACTACTTTTACTTTAGTAAAGAATACCAACACTGCATCTGACTGATAAACTGTATATGGTGTTCAGGACAGAATGTAACACTTACATTTAATTATAAATCATTGATGAAACTGGTTCTTTAACAAACCAAACTCAAATTCTGAGGTGATTTATCAGTTAGTATTGCTATAATTTGGGGTGGCAGTAGCTGAGTCCATAGGGAATTGGGTTGGGAACCGGATGGTCGCCATTATTGCATGTATAGGAGCTGAGCATGTGTGTGTATTTCAGGTGTGTAGTGTTTTCTTTTTTGTAAAGATTATTTTTTGGGCATTTCCACCTTTAATGGACAGGACAGCTAGGTGAGAAGACACACAGGAAACCGTCACAGGTCGGACTCGAACACTGGACCTCTGCTTCGAGGCCTAAACCTCTATGTATATGTGCGCCTGCTCTACCCACTAACCCAACCCGGCCACGTGTGTGTAGTGTTTTCTAACATTGTAATTTACACTCTGTAGCATACAAATAATATAGTAATTACGGTGTATTTTCGGTTTTTCTTCACTTACCCACATTCGTCTCTCAGGCAGTATTTTCTGTCAATCACCTGCTGGTTTTCTTTGATCATTATAGAATGGATTGTGGTGTTCGTCCCTGATAAAAGAGAATTATAAAGACATATCACATCGCGTGCAAAATGTTTTATCAAATTGTTTTAGTCAGCTCCGCTCTGTTGAACCATTCTAAGTAAAATCCAACTTTGTTCCCCATCTGCCAGTGACAGTGTTCATCTCTTAACATCCAACCTGTGAAAGCTTGGTCTGTTTTTGTGGCTGCTTAGGTTTAAAAATGTAGAAGGCGAACACTCACAGTCTCTGGCATTTTTCAACTTGTCATAAAAGTTTCCTTTTCTTCTTTCTGTAGAGCAAAAACACACCAAAAATTACAGCAGAAATCATCGTCACAAGTTACGACAGGAATATCCAACCAGTGAGTGTGCAGGCCTGATTGTGTCTTAATGTGTGATATGTCATGTATAACTATAAATCGAGGAGTATCTGTGTGTGTGTGTGTGTGTGTGTGTGTGTGTGTGTGTGTGTGTGTGTGTGTGTCCGTTGTCTTTCAAATATCTCAAGAACCAATCATTCAATCTACTTCACAATTGGTGAATGAACTTGGTGTTTAGAATTTGGGACAGTTTTATCCACGAAAGCCAATAAGCATGTTTGGAAATGCATACCTCAAGTGTTAAGTTTGTTAACGATAATGATGACGACACGAGACGGCACCGCCATCGTTAAACGCTGACTGTGACGATATCAACATGCAATATCGTTGACGAAAAAAAGACAACAATGAAATGTAGTTAGAATAAAAACTCTCGAAACTGCACTGCACTATGAATTTAGATCGTATATTTACATTTAACAATATGTAAGCATAAATCTGTTTATCTGTGACTGTCTCTCATCGCTTTTGCATTTCTGTTTGCATTGTGTATAGAGTGAGCTCTCAAAACGGTGTGAACCGTGTTGCTACGGTGTGAAAGCATGGATGTATTAAGAGAACTGGATACAGCGTTCGGCGCGAAGCCCCGTTCGTTCCAATGAGAGTTGCTCAGTATCGCATGAAGCAGTCATGGAGCTAAAAAAACTGACTGGCCCATAACATCACGATGGCCATGCGCACTAGCGACAGTGTATTTTAGTTGTCGTAGCAATGCACAACGCACAAGCTTGTTACTTGTTGATATAGAAAGAAGTATAACGCTACGTGGAGAACTCGTCATTAATCGTCTAATTTGCTGGTTAAACATTGTGTTATCATCAGTTAATGCTGATCTAAAACAACGATGGATGTATTAAGAGAACCAAGGAGATCATTATATTGTGCTACTAGCTACCGCTAACGTTAGCTAGCTACTAACGTTAGCCGATAGCCCCAACAGTTTGGGTACAGAGACGTTAATAACGTTCATGTTACAGGGCTAGGGTTGCACGTTATTGACAAAATGTGTTATTGCGACATTGATTATTAATATATTACGATATTGATATCAATTGTGATATTTTTAAACATATGTAAAATTACAAAAGTTACGGGAAAACGCATTGTAACAATATTCATAGATCCATAACAATATAGTGCCCAGTGAGACTTATATACGGCTCCGTAGTGCGGCTGGACCACAGGTCAGTCGTGAATGAAAAATATTCCGACTCCAAAGTCTGCCTGCGCCGCCTTTTATAAGGTTGCGGGATGGCTACCTGTGAGAAATAGGTGCGGGATGGGATTTGGTACCGTTTGTCTAGTTCATTCAGAAACTTCTTGAAGTCTTTTTTATCCAAGGAGATGTAATCATTATGTTGTGCTACTAGCTACCGCAAACGTTAGCTAGCTACTAACGTTAGCCGATAGCCCCGGCAGTTTGGGTACAGAGACGTTAATAACGTTACATCCATGTTACAGGCTTCACAGCATATGTGAAACGGAGTGTAACGGCACTCGTTTATTGGCTGTGTCACAAGTGATAACCAATCAGCAGAGACAACTCATAGTAATATAAAAGGCAGAGCGCTTGCGCACACAACAGGTTGTTCAATGCATCCACCATTTCAGTTTAAAGTGGTCATATTACGTTCATTTTCAGGTTCATAATTGTATTTAGAGGTTATATCAGAACAGAAAAAAACCCACATTTTTGTTGTACTGCACATTGCTACAAAGTGACCACGTGTGTCTCTGAAGTAAAGGCTGGACTACAATAGAGCTGTTTGGAGCAGTTTGTGAACAGTGTTTTCTGTTGGAGATGGTAAGTCCCTTTGGGGGGGACTTTGGGCTTTTTCACTTTGTAAACCTATAACATGCACAAAAAATATATATAACACAAAGGAAAGGGAAAAAGCCAAAAAGCATAATATGAGCACTTTAAATAAACGTGTTGGTACGTTTTGTCAGGGCTGAACGTGGCCCTGTTGTTACCTGCCAGATCAGATATTTCTTCTCCAGCTGATGTAGTGGAGGTGATGTTGGAGCCTGTGCTGCCCCCTGCAGGCGGAGGGCAGCAGTACACCTGTTCACAGTACAGCAGCTCACAGAAGTCCACGTCAGGCGGCCAGCGGCCAGGTGGACTGGTCGCTGGGACTGGTTGAAAGAAGTGGCAGTTAACGTTATAAAAATAAGCTGTTTAAAACTTTTATTTATGTTTTTATTTCAGTTAGCATTGCTGCTAATATGTATATAAACGGATTTGGATCATGTGAAAAAGTAAAAAGCAGAAGTTTTAGTGCCTTTAATCTTCTTCTGTCATTTGAAATTGTTGCAGTCAATATGTGAATGATCACATGCTTTTATTTTGACAGATTTACTTTTACTTCCGCACATCTCTTGATTACTTTCTTTGAAAGGAAAACCCCAAAAAAATTAATTTGCAAAAACCAAAATTAGACCTTGTTTTGAACTTGGTTATCTAGTTTTTCATTTGGTCACCAAAAAACGAACAGACCAAATAAACCGACTTTGTTATTTAAAAAAATAAAATAAATAAATAAACATGTGACTGCTGTTTCATTCTTCAATCCAAAAAGAATAGCGTTTCTGATAGATTTTTCATTTTCTGATTACAAATGAATTGCAGATTATCCAATAATACCCTGACTGTGAGTGAATGAATGAATCTTATTCATTAATCAGTGGCTGTCTTCACATGATCCCACGTTACATTGATTATCCCAATCCTCCATGTACACATTCTGACCGATCATTATTCAGACTGGATCCTACATGAGTGACAGTCGGTGTTGGGATGTTGTAGGTTACCTGTGCTGCTCCCGGCTGTGCTCAACACAGGAACCATACTGCCGTTACTAACACACAAAAAACAACAATCAGCAAAAACAACACCACACAGAACACCAAAATGATGTTGTGATTAAGTTGTGTTATTGGTAGGATGAAAGGCTGACATCCTACGTGCCCCCCTTAGGCCGCCTGCACACTGGCTGCGTGGCGTGAGCGTGTCAGCTGCGTGGCGTGAGCGTGTCAGCTGCGTGGCGTGTCCGTTTTTATTTCGGCTCCCATGTTAACAGGTTAGAGCACGCTGCCTGCGTGACACGCACGTCTCAGGCGCGGCTTGAGCCGCCCTGAAAAAGCGTGCGTGCTAGAAATAAGACCGACGCCTATTTTTCACGCGACACGCAAGCGTGTTGTCATTTTGACACAAATACATTTAATAAATGACATTTTGATGTTTGAAAGTCTCTAGGTTTTGACATAAATGCAGATATAAATATAATTTAAAAAAAAACAAATAATTATTGATTTTCAAATATTGCACCTGTCAATACAGAACAAAATATTCTGTAGCCCATTTTGCCGTGAATACTGCCGACGTTGTCTTCGCTGTAATCAGATCAGTATATATTTATGTTTAACGTGAAGTATACTACTGCTTGAGTGTATTTTATCAATGGGAAACATACATGTGTACAGACAAGGCTCGCAGCAGCAGCAGCAGCGCCGCGTCAGACACGTTTCTGGTGTGCAAAGACATAGAAAACGCAAGGGGGTAAGCTTCTCCTCGGACCGCGAACCTCCTATGGCGCCATTTTGATGCTAATAAGCCATCACCCCCCGTTAGCATCCCATTGACTGCCATTCATTTTGACAGCGAATAACTTCACATCTGAAGCGTTGAAGACTTTATTTGTTCATTGTTTATTTCTAAAGAAACACGACAATGTATAAAAGGCTCCATTACCTTGTATCTCACGTTATGGCTCCGTAGCAGACGTTTTTATAACAATAGGCTAACGATTGGGTCATAACCACGAGACTTACCGTCTCATAGTAGAGGAGTTACCGTATAGTACAGGAGAAGCTCTCAGGCAGTTTGGACTTCCATTAGCTGTTTAAGTGTAATGACTAATGTTAACTATCATTTTAGTGATCAATAATGAGCCTGTGTCTATGTTATCTCCTTACATATACCTACGCTCTCCGTCTCTGCTAGATTGGGAATGATTGAGATTTCTCTTGGCACAGCTACCAGAAGACTTCCAACTTTCAGACAGGTTGCTCACGTCACATCTACGTCTTCAAGCTCAGTTGGAGGCTGCTCAGTAACGCTCAGCCATCATCGGGAAAGAGCTTCTAATGTCCTTCACTGGTCTCCGTCCAGAGACACGGGACCTGGTGGTCCATTCTTATATACTGTCTATGAGAAAACGCCACGCAACAGAAACGCCACGCAGGCAGTGTTCAGGAGGCTTTACGCACTCTGTGTGTTGCCGTTCTCGAAGGCGGGCCTGCTTGGTTCGTTCAGGGAATGATTGTAAAGATTTACAAAGAATATGTTTAGGGCATTTCCTCTCTAACTGAGACGTTTTGGGACCGATTGGTGGGATTGCTGTGGACGAAGTACACACGGAGACATATGCGTAATTATAGGGGGGGATGGGCGGGTTACAACCTCCCCAATAATCAATACTGGCCCCAAATATCTAATAATAATTTACATTTACATTACTTTACATAAAAAAAGGAACTTTCACCATAAGTTGATGCAGGAAAGGCACACATTGTTGGAAATGAAGTGTTTGATATGTTCAAAAAGAGATCTCAACCCCCCCAATGTTGAACCCAAAGTTACGCTCTTACACGGAGATACACGGGTAAGAGCAAAATACTTTTAACCATGTATCCAGGTATTTAAATAGCTTAACAAACAGACAAACTGAGACTTTCTTGACTTAAAACTATCTTTTAAACTCACGGACATCATATGCGTAATCCATGGCTCAATTCAAATGGATCAAATTATTAATTGACTCTCCCTGTTCACTATGGTACATATTTATTTCCGAAATAAGGTTCCAAGGTGGCGGAAGGGTAGGGGTTAATGTGCTTTTCCTATCATAAAAAAATGGCTTGGTTTTTTTACCTGTTCATGTTTTTTTTAGGCCTTTATTTCCACAGGACAGATGACGACATGAAAGGGGAGAGAGAGGGGGAATGACATGCAGCAAAGGGCCGCAGGTCGGAGTCCAACCTGCTGCGTCTTGGAGTAAACCTCTATATATGGCGCCTGCTCTACCAACTGAGCTATCCCGGCCACACTTTACCTGTTCATGCTGAAGTCTTCCTCCTTCAAATTCAGTAGGTACAGAGCGGTGATAGAGATGATGCTGCACACACACACACACACACACACACACACACACACACACACACACACACACACACACACACACACACACACACACACACAATCATTGTTTTTAAATATGAATATGTATCCTTCTCTAATTAACAAAAGACTTCTATGTGGTAAAAACAGGAAGTGACATCACGCCTCACCAGAAAGCCATGGTGGCCAGCAGGGTTAGGAGGCTGGCCTGGAAGACTTTATGCTGCAGACAGCGTCTGTACTTCTGACTCCAGCCTTCCTTCTGAGCTTTCCCAGTCTTGCATGTGTCGGGACTCGCCGTCATCGACACACCGCTGTGCTTCCCGGGTGTCCTGTTGGAGAAAACAACAGAAGTCCAGCTTTGGTGAATCCGAACTAACCATTTAAAACACCAAAGTCTCACAATAACACAAACAAAACTAACCTATGGAGGCAGCGGTAGAGCAGCAACTCCTGAAATCACTGTTTTTCTCTGTTTTATTCTATTTAATCTTATTATAATCTTCTATTTTACTCCATTTTAATCGTTTCATTGTTTTCTTAATCACTTTCTGTCTCATGTAAAGCACTTGAAGGTAATAGTTTGGATATATGGCCGTTAGCAGGTGCCATGTCATTTCTCCGACGCTCCATTGTTCCGACGTCTTAATAACCCGAAAAAATCCCTTTGGTCCTACAGCCCACTAGTCTGACCAGCGATATTTCGAATCCCACTATGGCCACGCCAAGACCCGCCCTTCAATAGCATTTATTGGCCAGGTGTCTATGCTTACGCAAGGTAACGTAACCCCATTAGTTCAGGTCCTATTCCCTGACCAATCGGCTATCCTAACCTTAACCACTTGAGGCCAATTGCCTAATCCCAACCAATCGAGCTGCTTCGAGGACGGGTCTTGCGTGGCCATAGTGGGATTCGTAATTTCGCCACCAAAGGGACGTCGGACTAGTGGGCTGTAGGACCAAAGGGAATTTTTTCGGGCTATTGAGAGGTTGGAACAATGGAGAGTTGGAGAAATGGGCAGTCCCCGTTAGTACCCTTTCAGTTTGTGTTATCGTGTAACTTTGGTGAATCAGAACTAACACTTTAAAACACCAAAGTCACAATAACACAAATAAACAAAGCGATGGAGGCAGCAGTAGAGCAGCAACACCTGTATTCTGTGAAGTAAAATTACGTTTTTTTGTCAAAGGAGTATACTGGCTTAAAGGTGCAGTAGGTAAGACTTATAAAACTAACTTTCTGTCATATTTGCTGAAACTGACCCTATGTTCCAGTAGAACTACATGAAGCAGGTCATTAAAATAATCCAGCTCCTCTGGCTCCACCTACAGCCTGTAGTGGGATTTGCAAAAATCCACAGCTCCCTGTTCAGATGCACCAATCAGGGACAGGGGGGTGTCTAACGGGTGTCTAACTGTTCAGATGCACCAATCAGGGCCAGGGGGGCTGTTTAACTGCGTGTCAATCACTGCTCATGCACACAGATTCATTCTCCCTTGTGGGGGGAGGGGCTTAGGAAACCGTTTTGGGCTTTAGCAGAAAGGGGGGAGGGACTGAGAAGTTGTCATTGTTCAAATGTTTTGGCTAAATCCTGGATCTTCACAATCCTACCTACGGCACCTTTAAAAGAATACCTCGTACAACCTCGCTTCAAAACATCTGAACTCTTTCTATAACAGAATATGATTCAATCTTGTATCTTCTTCTCAGTCTGTGACCTTAAGCACAGTTCAGGACGTGAAGCTATACTGTCCTTCAACTTTCCCTCAGTTAGTCATTGTCTACATTTCCCACAATACCTTCCAACAAGACACAGACAAGGAGAAAACCACAGCACAGCAGTTTTACAACTTCATCCTGTCCTCTAAGGCTGCAGCTCCTCATTCGTCCTTGAACTGTGATTGCCCTGATAACACAATAATGCTGCTATGATGTAACACACACACACACACACACACACACACACACACACACACACACACACACACACACACACACATGCCCTATATAACCTGAATTCTGCTTTTTTGTATTGTTCTTGATGGATTTGATCTGCATATAATGACTTTAATTACAAAGCTAACCTTTCAGCAGTATTATGTAGCATGTATTCTATTCTTTATTATGACTAAAAGGAAGAAAAGAATGTGTGAAGATTTATAAAGAAATATGAGGAGTTATAATGGAAAGGGAAAGAAAGTAGAAATGTTGCAGTTTCTGCTGTTTTTTGTTCCGAAATGTATATTTACAGATGTAAAAAGTTTCATGTTGTAATAATAATAAAATTCTAATGATATGTAACCACATGCAATTATAATATAGACCTGCCTCACCCAGAAACGGCCATAAAGGTCGATGCGCAAGCAGCTCATAACGACCCATTATTACTTTTCTTGTGTCCCGCTTGAAATTGAAAAGTCTACTGTCAACTTTTGAAATTAACCAAGTTTTACTGACCTTAGTACCTAATTTTAAGCCAACGTGACTCATTTTCAGCCAATCCCTGATGTTTTATCAACCCTAACTAAGCATTGTTGTTTCATACACTTATGTAACTAGTTCCGAACAAACACAGGACTTTTACTCAGGAGACCGGGATTCATGTCCCGTGTGAAAACCAAAAGTTAAAGTGCTCATATTATGCTCATTTCCAGGTTCATAATTGTATTTTGAGGTTGTACCAGAATATGTTTACATGGTTTAATTTTCAAAAAACACCATATTTTTGTTGTACTGCTCATTGCTGCAGCTCCTCTTTTCACCCTGTGTTCAGGTCTCTGTTTTAGCTACAGAGTGAGACCTCTCACTGCTGTAACATCTTTGTTGGGAGTCGCACATGCTCAGTAGATAGTCACTTAGTCAGTGCTTGGGCACAGACATTAGTAACGAGGAGAGTGTAGACTAACGTGACTAGATAGAACTACGTGTGAAAGTTACGGACATGGCAGCAGTAATTCAACCATACATGTTCGAACCAGAATCTGATCCTGAAGAAGGAGGGGAGTCTCCTGCAGAACCTGAGACTCAGAGAATTCAAATATTTCGGCCTATGACGTAGACGGCTCTGCCGATTTTGACCAGCTTACCCGGAGACTGAAGGCAGGACACATTCAGAAACTCGTATCTCACTCAAAACAGCATGGATGTTTTTTTACCAAGTTTGTATGCATGTGGAAGCACCAGAGACACAAAATAACACCCCTAATCCCAGAAAAAAAGATTTTTTCATAATATGGGCACTTTAAAGGTCATTTTTTTAATTTGACCGACGTCTGTGACATTACGTACTCATTTGAGTAGTTTTACGTGACTTGTTTTAAGCCAACTTCTAGGTCTTATCTGACTTTACTAAAGCATAACTAGTTACGTTTCACAACGTTAACTATGTTGTTAAAACTGCACCAGTTACGTTAAATAGAAGGGTGCAGTGTTTAAACAACCTGATCTCACAGAATTCCGTGAAATGAACACGGCCCCTTAAGTTAAGGAAAAGGTCGTGGGTAGGCTTACGTTTTCCGTTGGGTTTAGGAAACGTGACACGCAGGACACGATCCCCGGTCTCCTGGGTGAAAGTCCTGTGTTGTTTGACCCATCCACCCCCCCAACCAACCTTCCTATGCGGATTTTCGGCCTTTCATACTACTCGCTACCGAAGTCGCTCTTAATGCTACGTCATCTTCTCAATGACTTTACATTGGCATTGTTTTCTGTGGTGGCCACAAGGAATTTTCACACATTTCGTGCCACCACCACGTAATGCGGTGTTAACAGTTCATGATCATTTCACGGAATTCTGTGAGACCAGACTGGGTTTAAAACAGCTATGTGCTGCAGTAAATAGATCATATATGTCATTTTGGGAGTAATTGGCAATCAACCTATTGAGTAGATGTGTTGCATAATATTATCAAGATTAAAAGTTTAAAGACAGTACGTTAGGTGCGTTATTTAAGTAAAAGGGACCACACTATTCAGCATCTAAACGGTCTGATGTTGTCATTAACACGTACATTTTTACGTATAAACTCTAACGCCTACTAGCTAGAGCCAGCTAAACGCTGCTAACATTGTATGTAGTTTTATGCTTCATTTCTGTTTGTTAATTGGCCTTTGGTTACATAAAGGTACTTAAAATCAAATGTTATTGTTATAACAACAATACCATTTATGTTATAACAGATGAATGAATAAATATATGTATAATATAATGGATGGAGGTACCCGTTGGAGCGCAGGCTGCCTGTCAGGCTCTTCAGCTTCGCCAGTCGGTGGTTCCAGACCTCCAGCTCGTTGATTCGAGTCTCCAGGTTGTCGGTGAGCTTAGACAGCTGCTGCACCGCCCCCACATTCTCCATGAAGATCTGCTCCTGGAGGATGAGGAGGAGGAAAGGGAGGAGGAAGAGGAGGCAATACAGTGTCTACACAAAGTTTTTGTTAACTGCACAATAGTCTATACCGATGACAGTTCATTTACGGGATAGTTCCGGCGACACTGAAAGTTCCTTCAGATGCCCCTCACTTTCCACTTTTGTCTTTACTTTAAACTCCAATTGCATCAAAGAAACATGAACCAGAAGCTCGGAGCATCGTTACATGCTGAAAATGGCAAGTTCGGCAGGCTTGCTTGGTTCTTGGTGATTGATGGGATTGCTGTGGACGAAGTTCACACGGAGATACACTGGAAAGAGCCAATGAGGTCTAACCATGTATCAGCTAATTTAAAGGTCCTATGATATGCTGCTTTTAAATAGGCCTTAGTGGTCCCCTAATACTATATCTGAAGTCTCTTTTATATAGACCTTAGTGGTCCCCTAATACTGTATCTGAAGTCTCTTTTAAATAGGCCTTAGTGGTCCCCTAATACTATATCTGAAGTCTCTTTCCCGAAATTCAGCCATGGTGCAGAAATACAGCCACTAGAGCCAGTCCCACAATGAGCTTTCCTTAGGATGTGCCATTTCTGTGTCTGTAGCTTTAAATGCGAAATGCCACTTTGCTTGTTTTCAAGCCATGATGTCTCTCTCTTATGGGTGGGCCAAATTCTCTGGGCGGACAAAGCAGACAAAGGGGAGGTAACCTTGCTCCTTATGACGTCATAAGGAGGAGGATCCAGATCGGCCCATCTGAACTTTCATTTTCTCAAAGGCAGAGCGGGATACCCAGGGCTCGGTTTACATCTATCGCTATAAAACTAACTTTCTGTCATATTTGCTGAAACTGACCCTATGTTCCAGTAGAACTACATGAAGCAGGTCATTTAAAAAAAATATCTGGCTCCTCTGGCACCACCTACAGCCTGTAGTGGGATTTGCAAAAATCCACCGCTCCCTGTTCAGATGAACCAATCAGGGCCAGGGGGGTTGTCTAACTGCGTGTCAATCACTGCTCATGCACACGCATTCATTCTACCTTGTGGGGGGAGGGGCTTAGGAGACCGTTTTGGGCTTTAGCAGAAAGGGGGGGAGGGACTCACTCATGTTCAAATGTTTTGGCTAAGTCCTGGATCTTCCCAATCCTACCTACAGCTCCTTTAAATATTGTATGTGGCGTTTTCTTTTGCGGGGTGCAAATGTTCCACCAAAACAAGTTCCTTTAGCACTTCCTTTAGACTATTTAGCAGAGCCACTGTTGCTGCGTCCGGAGCCCGAAAGCTAGATTAGAGTTTGATAAGATGGTCACATCTCTGGCAAACAGTTTGCAAAAAAAGAAATGCCCATTTTAAGAACCTTTTGAAAAACCTAAAAGTAACTTTTGCTGTTCGTTTAAAGTCAAAATAGGTCAAATCTTAAATGTCAAAACAACATTAACCAATTAGATAAACAGTCTGGAAGGCAGGAAGAAAAGAGGAGGAGGAGATTACTTTGTCCACCATGAGGAAGTTATGAATCTTCTCTCCGTCAGAACAGGAGACGTCGCCGACCTCCGTCACCGCTGACGGTAGCAGCTCCTTCACCTCCTGAGCTATTATACCTGAAACATCACGTCATCAGTTTGTTATAATACATCACAATGTACAAAGCATCTCACTCACCTGGTTTAATAATAAATTATAGATTAAATATTGTAATAATGTGGCTTGTCACCTGTCTGGTGGGTGTGATCGATTCCCATGGTGGAGGCAAACTCTGGTTTATAATCAAACTCAACAATTCTCATCTGAGTGATTCTCTTCAGCTGCTGCTCGGAGTCAACCTGACAAACAAGCAGATGAGGGCATTTTTACCAGTAGAGACATACATTACAGTTGTATATTGATTAGGGCAATAATTCCCAGACTGATCTCATCTTCATTGATTTAACTAAAGCTTTTGATTTTGTTTATTGTTATCTGCTTTTAGATAAGCTCCATGATATCGGCCTCTCTGAAAATGCAGTTTTGTGGTTTAATTCATACTTGCATAATAGAAAACAATGTGTAGTCCTACAAGGAAGTAAATCTGATTTTTTGATTCAAGACAGAGGAGTGCCTCAGGGCTCAACATTGGGACCACTTCTTTTTTCTATTTATATAAATAATTTACCAATAATTTTTAATAACTGTTGTGTTCAACTTTATGCTGATGACACTGTCATATATATGACAGTGTCATCAGCATAAAGTTGAACACAACAAATGTTTATATATATATATATATATATATAAACATTTGCTTGAGCACAAATTCAAACTTCTCTTCAGTCTGACTTCATTATCCTACAATATTGGCTTTTACATAATAAATGACTGCTTAACAAAACAAAGTCCTATTATATTATCTTTGGTACCAGACAAAAACTCAAATCAAAATCTGGTTCCTGTGTGATAACCTGTAATGATGGCCCTTCTCTGCATTAAGTTGAATTGGTGTATGATTTGATACTGAACTCTCATTCAAATTACACATCGAGCAAGTGTTACATAGAGTGAACTTTGGAATCAACATTTTATATCGAGCACGGAATTGCTTTACGCGTAGTGTTCGTATAAAACTTGCCTCTCAACATATACTTCCAATTATTGACTATTGTGATGTTGTATATCAAAATGCATTTAACTCAGACCTTGTTCCACTTAACACAGTATATAATAGACTTTGCAGATTTGTCCTTGGATGTCCTTATCTCACTCATTACTGTATAACGTATAATGCACTTAATTGGCCATCTCTAAGTAGTAGAAGACACACTCAAGGGCTTCAACTTATATTTAAATGTATTTATTTCAATTATCCTCCTCATTTAAAATAGTATCTTGTACCTTATACCTCAAACTATGAAGTTCGGCACTCTACTTAACTCCTCTGTCAAAAAAAACAATTGGCAAAAGAGCTTTTAAGTTTAAGGCTCCAGCAGATTGGAATAATCTATCTGTGGAAATAAGGTCAATTTCTTTACTTGGTTTGTTTAAACATGCCCTGTCTGCTCACTTTAAGATGAACTGCCATTATTATTAAGATGCAGGCAATCCTTATGCCTACTGTCCATACCTAATGTTTATATTTGACTGTAGTTAGAAATTCACTCACTGTTTACTTATTTACTTATTATTGGCCATCTTGGTGGTTGTAATGTATTGATGAAAATATGCATGTATTGTTGTTCTTTTTTTTCACTTCTCTGTTGTTATGTAATGATTGTGTTATATGTTGGGACCCCCTCGAAAACGACATGATACATCTCAAGGGGTTTATTCTAATAATAGACAAATTTTGAACATCATGAATCCAACAGAATTATCGCAATATAAGGTTTAAGATAAGATAAGCCTTTATTGTCTCCTAAAGGAGAAATTCATCTTGGGCATTCCAGAGAAACGAAATGATGACACATTGCGCATAAACACACAATAAACATACAGTTAACCTACATAGAAACATAATCATACATTATCTCATCCAGTGCTTCAATGATTGCACATTTCATGTTAACTCATGCTGTGGTCAATAACTTCTGTATTGCACAATGCCCAATTGCATAATACTATATCAAATATAACATAGCATATACAGTATATATATATATATATATATATATATATATTGCACATCCTATAACCATAATGGTAAGTACCAAAAATATTTAGTAGTATTAGTCACACATACATCACTGCAGCCAATACACACAAACATCTTATCTCATATTATTCTGTAATTTGATTGAAAGGACAATAATTCCAACAAGGCAGAGTATTACTAGCATCCCTCATCCACAACAGCTTACAAGTATGACCGCTTTCTCTGTCAATTACTTAACTCCCTGTATAGCCATCTGAAGATGGCAGGTATTGTATGTGTTTTAGTTTGTCCCTTCTGATAATATGGAGGGGGCGGGGCTTATGACCTATACTGCAGCCAGACACCAGGGGGCGATCCGGATGTTTTGGCTTCACTTAGGCCACGTCCACACGTACCAAAACGATCTTTTTTTTTCCCGTCTTTCCTGGAACTGTGTCAAAAAAAATGTGCATCCAAACAGATCCATTTGTAAAAGACTCAACACGCTACTTCATATTCCAGGCCTATAGGTGGCGCACGTATGCGGCTTCACCGTCCAAATGAAGCCAAAAGGGAGCCGTTTTCGAATTTTTTCACCCTGGGACCAGGTTTAAAAAAAGTGTGTTTACAGGACTTGTTTGGACGATCGGCCCAAACGATGCAAATGTGCGTTTGCATCAAAAAGCGTCTCCGTGTGGATGGCCCCTTATATAGTCTATGTATCTACCTCTGGCAAACTATCACATTGTTGTTTTTGTGATCGAGTTTCCACCCAGGAAATATGATTAGAGGAGTGCTGCAAAGCGAAATGTTGCGATGTGATTGATCAGCAGCACCACTTCTCGTTTCCCTGAAGCTCAATTAGCCCAATGTCATATTTCATAACAAAAATGCAACATATAAATATAAAGTTTATGTCACTGTCTTACCTCCTGTATGTTTTCTTTGGCACGGCGGTCAGACGGCTGCATGACGGCGCCCATCACCCTGGCATTGCCGCAAACTACTAACGCCTCATCAGGGGAGTCGGTGTTGATGCCCACTCGGCCTTGACAGACCACGCCGTCCTGCACCGCCCCACGCTGCCACAGGGCGTCGCCATCCATCTCAAACTGACCAGGGTTAGAGGCCTGTGGAAAGGAGATATACAGTATAAATAGGCAGAGATTTGTGTGTCAGTGGTTCACACTAGAGTGCGGATCGGGCCGCATATATCTGTCCGACAGAGCAGTAACCGAACCCGACCCGAGCACGACAGGCATTAAGATATTTATGTCCGAGCCCGACACAGTTAAAATCTCATTTTTTTCTCATACTAATGAATCATGTATGTTTGTTTGTGTGGAAAGCCCACTTTTATTAAGCAACTGTAGGAAGGCATTCGGAAATGTCAACAGATAAGCGCATCAGTGCACACGGGGCAACAAGCGCACGTTAACAAAGCCGCGCACAAGAGGCCCAATCATAACACAAAAACGAACCTTTGCATCAAGTGAAAGAGGCCCATTGGCTACCTACATAATAAGCTGTTTTAAATTTAAAATGTTCAATGCCTTATTACGCTGAGCCCGAACCTGAACATCATTTCTAAATATCTGTCCGAACCCGGCCCGGCCTGTATCCTCTGTTCACACTTTTTGATCATTAGTTTGTAGTTCATTGGTTTAGAGTTGTTACCCTGACGATGATTCTCTCCGACAACAGAGCTGTGAGGAGGAACATCTCCCCTCCTGCCACTGCAGCGTACAGACCAACCACCATCTGAAAATATCTACAGACAAACACAAAGTTAGCATGTACCTCTGAATTAGAGCCTGACCGATAAAGGATTTTTAAGGCCAATATCGATACAAATATTTGATGATTTAAAAATAAATCGGATATTCCAATATATCGGCCGTATTGTGTATTTTTTTTAAAATCCAGAAACATGTAACAAAACAGATTTCCTTAACATTAGTTATTTGTAGTTATTTATGAGTCCTCACTAAAATAATATGATAATGCAGTTTAAAAATAAACTTAAATAAAATGTATAAAAATACAAACTTAAGATATGAAACTTAAAGTCCTTTGAACAATAACACAATAACAAAAATCAAAGAGTGTTGCCAACAGGGACGTTGTAGAGCGCCCTCTGGTGGACAAACTATGCAATGCTAACACTCAGAACATGGTTGAAGGGTGTTTCGTCCGTTTTTATTTTATTTTTTAAATATCCATTTATCGATACCGATAGTTTGGAAAATGCCTAATATCGGGCTGCCGATAAATCGGTCGGGCTCCACTCTGAATGTTGTTCATTCATTAATTCATTAACTCAATCACACACCTTTGGTCAGGGTTGGGTTTGCCTTTCTTCCTCATGTTGTTGGACGTCGTCTCGCTGAAGTGCAGTCGGCCGAGCGTTACCTTGGTAATTTTGCCGCTGGGTAGACTGACCCTGGGGATTATAATTTATTGTTTTCAAAATATCTGTTTAAATGTTTGTGCTTTTAAAACTTTTTTAAATGAATAACGTAGAGAACACTCCAAAAAAATCCAATCGGAACTAGACAAATCAGGCCTGTCAAGCTTTGAATTTCTCTGCATTTCTTTATTTACCTTTATTTTCTATGTGGATTGTCAAGGTGAGGATGCTGATTACCTGGAACATGCAGCTATATCCTTTAAACATGACATTAAGTGCTTATTTAAAACCCTTTTACATTGTACTCATTTTAAAGTGATTTAGTGGAAATAGTGGAATGTCAGCTAAGCATTAGCTTAATTTGCTGCAGGTACAGCTCGAAGGTTGTCATTTCAGTCTGCAAAAACAAAGGGCTAGAAATGAGAAGCTGCTTTTGTCTCACTCTGATCACCGTTGTTGTAAACTGCCAACACAGTCTCATGGCAGTTCGTGAAATGGTCACGTAATTTAATCTATTTAATTTGTTTACATGGACACGTTTATAAAAAAATGTTCATGATGGTCACACATTTTTTGGGGATTTTCGGGCTATCATACTACTCGCTACTGTAGTCGTTCTTAATGCTACGTCATCTTCTCATTGAGTATCGTGCTGTGATCACGAAAGATGCTTCCCATTGAAATACATTAGTTTAAAAAAAATGCTGACCATCACAAAAAAAATTAGATGAGACGTGTTTGTGTACATGAATCAAATAGATTAAATTATGTGACCATTTCACCAACTGCCGTGAGACTGAGTTGAAACTGCATATGTTCCATTTGTGAATGGAAAGCTTGACAGACTGTAGAGCAACTGTACATAAATAAGGGGGTTGGGGCTTAGCAAATTACCAGCGCCAACCAAAGTTGTTTCCCACATTGGCCACAAGGGGGCCACAGTGAGCCCATTCTGCCTTTGTGCACTATAATGCAGCGAGGAAGAAGACGCACTCAAAAACATACTTGGACAAGCCACAAAAAGCTGAGATTTATGCTGCACTCAAACAGCTCTTTTACAATAGAAAAGACGTCAAGAATCAGTTTTGTTTGTATCAGTACAGATTGTCTCCCAACTACTAACTATTGGCCATGGTGCATGTAGCAATACTTCGTCTGTTATCTACCTGACAGGGTGGAAGGGCTTCTTGCTGCGGTCAGGCTGAGATTGCTCAATAGTCACCTGGTGGCTTGGAGCTTCCAGCTGTAAGAAGTGAGACATACGGGTATCAAGAAAAAGAAATATTGAACACCCCCTGCTGGTTGTGTTTCGCACAATATTCAGTAGCTTTCCAGATTATCTGGCAACCAAAGTGGCTTTTGTAAGATACTAGTCAGTCACCAATCCTTCCCAGATTCAGTTGGCTTTTGTTGACAGTAGTTTGGCCTGACAACTCTACTGAGGCCAGGACTCTTGGTCTTCAAGCAGCTTCAATGCTAACTGCTGCTAGGTTTCCTCCTATCTAAATATGTCCCAGACCAAGATCTGCACTGGACCCACAACTAAAACTGATATGGATCTTCTTCTAGGAATTTTATTGTTCTGGATGAGTGTCTATGCCTTTCATTGTAGATTGCAAACTAGCTTAGCGTAATTTATCTTAATTCATTAATGTCTTTGTAATGAAGGGAACGAACACTTCTTTTTATATTTTACTAGTCATGGAGTGTAGAGAGAAGGGTTGAAATGTCTTGTACGCACCTTGATCCCAAACACTTTTATCTGGAAGTGGTCGACCTGCTGCAGCCCGCTCTGTGTTCTGACGTATTGTGGCTCTGTAGCCACGCCAATGTGAACGGTGACCTGGAAGTGGTTCTTCTTCTGGCAGACGAAGGCCTCGTCAACTGCAGAGTAGTTGAAGCCTTTATCTGTGTCAACATGGTAGGCAAGAGGAGGCCTGGAAAGGTAGATGCAGGTGCTTGGTGTAAGGATGGTGATATCAGTTGTTCTGTCCAACACTTTGGTCCAGAGCAAAATATCTCAACAACTATTGGCCAGATTTAATGTTAAAAACACTGATTCAGCTGGTTCTATACTCACAGTGTCTGGTAGCTGCTGTTGTACAAAGTACTCCAATGTTCCAGCCTATACTGTTCCCAAGTTAGCAGCTGGTAGGATCCCAAACCACTGACACTGTTCCCTATACTGCTACCTTGAGTCCCGTCTCCTTCACTGCAGGAAGCCTCAATTCCTGCCGATGGTTCCTCAGACTCGGATCTCCTCCTCTTTTTACTCCCTGGGGAGCTGAAGCAGGATTAGACAGACAGATTCAGAGTTCAGACCAAACAACCAATCACTGACTGACAAGGTCACCATATTGCCTTTTTATCACCAGAGTTAATTTATAATAACTTTGTTCATCTGAAAGTTAGTTTTTACCTCATTAGGTCATGTATAAATATGACAGAAAATGCGATAATTGTCCATAATTTGTTGACCACACAAGATAAGTCTGGTTTTCAGGTAAACTCTACGAATTCGTGAGTGTTATCAATGATACTTGGCTGTGTCTGATGCTGGTGACTTCACCACTCAGCAGATGTGGATAGGTGTCTCTAAGACTGACTTTGGTTCCAATCATACCTCAAGCATAGAACGCTCTCCATTGCGATTGGTAATACGTCCTCCTCTACTGCCCATCTTACTTGTGGTGTTCCGCAAGGCTTATTTGAAGTTCCACTACAGTTATGCCGATGACACCATGCTGTATGTTTTAATGACACCTGGTGACAGTGGCACTTGCTCTTATTAAATCTTGACGAGATTAAGTGCTGGATGTCCAACATTTCCTCCAGCTAAATGACAATACATGACACCTTATTCGATCCTTGTCACTCCTGTGACAAGCAATCAATCTGTAGATAGAAATCTGGGAGTCCTATTTGACTCTGACCTCACATTTGATGGAGGGTCAAGAAGGTTGTACAGTCCTGTTTTCTCCATTTGAGAATATATGCTTTAATAATGCTTTTCGTCCCGTTTTGACTTCTATCATTTAATTTACTCTCAACTGATATTGGTCCAAAATGCGGCAGCAAGGATCTTAACAAATTCAAGACAGTGCGATCACATCACCCTTATCTAAGCCTGCCTTCACTGTCAACCAATTAGTTGCAGAATTAATGTTAAAACTCAACTGATTACGTTTAAGACACATCTGTGAACTTCTGTCCCATTATTAACTGGACCACAACTTGAGGTCCTCTGGTAAGTTTTTCGGCTGTTCCTTGGTTAATAGCTAGAGTCTAGATCCAGAGCCTTTGCTAAGGCTCTCTGGCTTTGAAGTGCCTTTTCAGAGGAACTCAGGCTGCTACTTCAGTGTCAAGTTCCTTTTTATGACATATTTCTGTAAAAAGGACAAAATGGTGATTTAGTAAAGACTAAGCCACAAATCTGACAATGCTGGAGGTCTGTTTACCAGGTGTTTAGCATGGAGGTGGAGCCCAGCAGACAGGTTGAAGGAGGCGTGGATAGATTTGAGACCAGGCCCGGACCAGTGCAGGGTGTGACTAAGCTGTTCAAGAGGTGCAGTGGCGGAGAAGGAGGTGTGGGAGGGGTGTAAACCTGCGAGCAGCTCTCTGGATTCAGGTAGTGTGTGTGTTCAGGTGAGTGGTGTGTGTGCCGTTGCAGGGGGGCAGGGGGAGCAGGTGTGGTCCCAGACTTGATGTAAATGTTTGTGAGACCCAAACTGCAAAGCTGTTCGTGGGTCACCAGCTCATGGTGAGCGAGGGCGGAGCCTCGATCCTTAAAGTGACAGGACGACGAAGGGACAGGTGGTTGGGTTGGCTGGAACACAGGGGTGGTCTGCTGGTTGGACCAATAAGATGGCTCGTATTGGTAGTCTGCCAATCAGAGAAGTGCATTATATTTAACCGTACAGTTTCAAGTCGGTTCACTTGCAGAGACATAAAGAAATACATTTTTGTGAAGCTGTTAGTTAAACTTTAGCAAACTTTAGTATGTGAATTTGAGCTGCTGAGCTTTGGGAAAAGACAATCCTATTTAATTAAAACTCTTAAATGTAGTGTAAATATAGTGGTTTAAGCTGTGAACAGTACCTGGTATCTGTGCAGGTGAACAAGCCTCTGAGCTTGAGTCAGGAGGAGATTCAGGGAGCATGCTGGGAAAAACAAACAAACGGTTAACACACACAGGGCCCTATTTTAACGATCTAAGCGCACAGCGTGAAGTGCCTGGCGCAGGTGCGTTTATGGCGTGTCCAAATGGTTCGTGCATGGTTCAAAAGGGTTGTCCTTAGTGTCTTCATTAATCATAGGTGTGTTTTGGGCGTAACATGCAATAAACCAATCAGAGTGTCATCTCCCATTCCTTTTAAAAGCCAGGCGTGTTTGTACCTTGGCGCATTGCTATTAAGATGGAGGATTTGCACCGTAATATTTAATATTTGTAATCTTCTGCATGTTTGTGTGCTGCTGCACTTCCCTGTGTGTGTAACAAGCATAGTGTGCGCGCTCTGTGCACGAGCCTAGGTGCATTTTACTTATTCGCTGTTAAAATAACAATGATATGCTGCGTTATTGACTTTAGACCAGGTTTTTGTTGGTCAACGGCGCGATCACTTCCCGCTGCCTCAAGATAGCAATACCCCCAGAATGCACCTGAACACACCTCCCTGTAAGACCAGCACACCCACAGATGGGCGCAGGTGCATTTTCTATTTAAACAACATGGGCTCTGGACGGGAAATTGACAACTGCGTCAGTCTTAAACTAGCAAAGACACTTCTTTCCGCGTCAGGATTTGTGCTGTGCCGTGCTGTGCTGCATTGCGGGTGCAAGATAGGGCCCTAACAGTGTTGTGGAATATCTGGTAACCCCAATGGTTTTCAGTTGGCAGCTTGCAGACTGGATCAAATTAGTTTTTTGGGCCTCCCAGTTTGGTGGAGAGATTTTGTAATAATTAATGTGGTTTCTGTGAATCTCTGTAAAAATGTTCCGTTGTTTGTCGCAATTCCAATTCCATAAAAAGCTTTTTTTCCATATTTGAATGTTTTGCTGTGGAAAGTAGTTCAGGTGTATATCATGTGTTTTATATTGTTTTAATGGGATCTTCTCTACAGATAGCTTTGTTTATTTACAATCTTCACTCAGCTGATAACCAACTAGGTCAATGCCATTTGTGTGTGTGTTATATAACAGTCTGTGTTTCCAGGAATGAGGATGTTACAGTAAGTTTCCCCTGTTACCACAACCAATGCTCGTACGACCGTTTCTTTACACACATTTTACACATTTTAATATTACATACTATATTCCCTCTTTAATGTTATAAAACATAATAACTTAAAACATTAAAACCAATATGTGTATTAGACTTTGTAGGATCATTACTGAGGAGCAAATTAATATAAAATAAAACGTTCCAGGAAAGTTATTGAGCTGGAATTATGTGAGTGTGAATCTTACAAGCTGTTGGGGTCCATGTCATTGCTGAGGTACTGCTCCAGGATGCTCGTATCCACGGCCACAGAACTGTCCAACACACCACTGACATCCTGACCTGAGCACACACACACACACACACACACACACACACACACACACACACACACACACACACACACACACACACACACACAAGGACTATGGTTAACTGGTCCTCAGATCTCTGCAGGGTCAAATCTGACCACTAGAACTACTGTAAGGACCTTTTCAACTTGAGAACCCCCTGAATGTCCTTTTCAAGGACTACTGGTGTCTATTAAAACTCCCCAAGGACGACCACTTGAACCTTTTCAAGGATCCCTGGAATCTTCTCAACAATTACTAGAACTACCTAAATAACCATAAAATCCTTCACAAGGACCCATGGTACCTCCTCAATGACTTCAGTTCAAGAATATCCTCAAGTGTAATTAGAACTTAATCAAGGAGTCCTTTTAAAGGATCACTGGAATCAAGTCAGTGACGACTACAATATCTCAAGGACAATTAGGACCTACTCATGTACCCTAGCACTGTCCTCTTCAGGACTAATAGAACATTCTGCCGGAGCTCCCCAAGGCCCACAAGAACTACTTCCTCTAGGATCAATATTTCTGCCTCTACGACCCAAGGAACCACCTCCAGGAAGACTTGAATCTCCTTAAGAATCCCTTGGCCCCATCCTAAGGACCAGTATGGCCTTCCTTAGGATTCCTGGAAACTCTGTAAGGACCACTTGAACCTCTTCAAGGACCAGTCAAACTTCTTTCTACTTATCGACCTGGACTGCCCTCTTCAAGGACTAAAAGAGCCGTTTCAAGGAGCCCTCCAAGATCCATAAAAACTACCTTCTCAAGGATCAATATATCTGCCTCTATGACTTGTGTGACCACTTCCAGGACAACTTCAATCTCCTAAAGAACCCCTTGACTCTTCTTAAGGACCAGTAGTACCTCTTTTAAGATTACTGGGACCTCCATATGGACCACTTGGATCCCTTCAAGGACCAGTGAAACTTCCTTCTACTTATTGACCCCTGGATTGCCCTCTTCAAGAACTAAAAGAACTTTGCAAGGAGCCTCCCTAGGTCCACAAGAAGTACCTGTACCTGAAGGACCCTTTGGACCACTTAAGAACCAACTGAACCTCCTCAAGGACCATTGAATCCACTTCAAAAACAAATTGAACTTCCTGAATGCCACATGAACCCCCCTAATGACTCTTGGATCCTCCTCAGGACCACTACCTTTTTAACCCTCTCAATAGTCATTAAAAACATTTAAGCTGCTTAAGAAGTCATTGAATTGACCTGTACTTTACGATTTTAAGTCTACAAAGTACTTCCTATGTGATCAGGTCCTTCTTCTATCTGAAAATATAAATGATTCTCTCTCAGATTTTAGCATTATGACAAAGAGACTCACTAATATAGGCAGACAACATGTAACAGCTCACCACTGAAGAACTGCTGCAGGGCCTCGTTCTCTCCCAGCACCTGGAGCGGCAGTCGGCCTGCTCCGGGCTCCATGCTGCCCAGCAGGGGGCGCTGCAGCTGGGGAGTCAGGAGGGATCAGGAGGGCCCCTGCTGGAGCTGCTGCTGCAGGGCTGAGGACAGACACAGATAGTGAATAAATGAATATAAATATATAGAGAACTTATAAAGACTATTTTAAAATAACTGAGCATAGAAAAGTCAAAGTAGAACATTAATAAAATAAAATAAAAATAGAAAATCCTCATCTTCTCTTAACAATGAATGAAAAAGAGATTTATTTATCTATATTTAAAGTGTCCTGCAGCCAGTAGGGGTTACAATACTCGAACGAACAAAGTACTGTATTTTACAATTTTGAGGTACTTGTGCTTGAGTAGGCCTATTCCCATTTTATGCTACTTTATATTTCTACTTTATCACAGTTCAGAGGGAAATATTGTACATTTTACTTCGCTACATTTATTTAACAGCTTTAGTTACTTTAAAATTAAGATTTTTTGGGGGGGCATTTTAGGGCCTTTTTATAGGACAGCTGAAGACATGAAAGGGAAGAGAGAGGGGAATGACATGCAGCAAAGGGCCGCAGGTCGGAGTCGAACCTGCAGCCACTGCAGCGAGGAGGGAACCTCTATATCTGGGCTCGCACTCTACCAGGTGAGCTACCCAGGCGCAGTAACATTAAGATTATTTTTTTGGGCATTTTAGGCTTTTAATTCCACAGGACAGATGAAGACATGAAAGAGGAATAAACCTCTATATATGTGCGCCTGCTCTACCAACTGAGCTAACCCAGCCACAGTAAAATTAAGATTTGACGTAACAAAAACATATGATCCACTTATAAAAGACAATTTTACAACAGTTACAGTATATTGTACATATTTGTTTAGGTAACATGTCTTTTACGTTTATTGTTTATGTTGGTGTATGCACCAACCACAGTGTCTCAGATCTCTATAAAATTATCAAAGATTAGAGAAAAATATAAAGAAATATATAAAAAACATTAGAAATCTCACAGCCCCTCAGATTTATCCGCTGACCCTTTGGATGGCCCTGACCCTTAGGTTGGAAACCATTGGACTAAACTAGTTAACTTCACTGAGGTGGTTAAAGCTCCACTGACAGCTACTATTCATTTATCACTATTAACACTTAAAATGTAAAATATTAAAATATCACCAAACAAGTACCGTACTTTTAAAACTTCAAGTATATATATATATATATACTGTCCAAAAAATAATCTTTAAAAAAAATATATATATATATATTTTTTTTAAATATATAAATAAAATAAAAAATAAAAAAATATATATATATATATTTTTTAATATATATATAAATATAAAAAAATATATATAAATAAAATAAAAAATAAAAAAAAATAAAATATATATATATATATATATTTTAAATTTTTTTTAATTTTATTTATATATTTAAAAAAATGTATTATATATAAATATATATATTTGTTTTTTTAAGATTATTTTTTGGGCATTTTATATAGCCTGGGAAAACCCTGACGAACTTCCGGCAAATTTGAGATTTGCTCTGCCAGTCCGTCTGGCCAAGAGCCCATTCCCAATTTTCCAACAATCACAACCGTTGAGGCTTTACACAATGACAATAGCCCAGCAACGACGAGCAGCTTCTTGTTTACGTTCAACGTGACGGTCACTGAAGCGCATCAAGCCGTTGATGCCGCTGCTACGTCACCCAGATCGTTGGTCTGATTGGTTGAAGGACTATCCAATTGCACCCAGAGGGATTTGAGCGGCGTCCGTTGGTGTCGTCCCTTTGGAATGGGACTGTCAATGAACCTTCCACAGACCCACTCTCAGTGACAACTGAGAAGGGGCCGCACGTCGGAGTCGAACCCGCGGTGGCTGCGTCGAAGAGTAAACCTCTATATATGGGCGCCCGCTCTACCAACTGAGCTCTCTGGGCGCAAGATATATCGACTCAATATAATTATCGCAATATATCGAAAGTGTCGCAATAAGTATGCAATATTATGTTTATATTGTGGAGCGCTGCGTCCCGTCCGTTGGCTGGGTGGCTTAGTCGTGTTTGATTTAGAGCTTGAAACGCTGTAATGATCATTTCAGTGGCCGGTTACCGTGGTTACCGTGCCACTTACACATGTTAGTGCACGTCAGTGCACGGGGCCACTACGTGACAAACCCTATGGAGCGGACCACGTGTGTTCATATTTCATCAGAGTGAAGAAATAGAGACAACTAAACAGAACCAATCAGAGAAGAGAGAGAGAAGTTATATCCTGTTCTCTTTATTTATATATTATATACTGTCCAACCAGTAGAACATGTCCTGTTCTCTTTATTTATATATTATATACTGTCCAACCAGTAGAACATGTCCTGTTCTCTTTATTTATATATTATATACTGTCCAACCAGTAGAACATGTCCTGTTCTGTAGACATGGTCCTTATTTATTTATTTATATATTCATGTTGGACCAGTCCAATATGACCGTCAGTTGAAGTTAACCTTGTGTTGTAAGAAAACTTGTTTAATTAGTTATGAATCTATTTTGATGTGTTTTCCCGTAACTTTTGTAATTTTACATATGTTTAAAAATATCAAAATGAATATTGATATCGCAATATCACATTTTGTCAATATCGTGCAGCCCTACTGGGTGCCCACTTCAAGTATATTTTGATGTTAATATTTCTGTACTTTTACTTCAGCGAGATTTTAAATGAATGACTTCTACTTGTAACGAGTGTAACGGAGGACGAAGCAGGTTTATGATGCTTTAGTTTTGTTGGATTTCTGGTGATTTTCGTGACTCTTTGGGGATTATAGGATAGGAAAAAACAAGCCTTGGCTTCAGCCTATTCCTTTTTCGGTAGCTACGGTGGCAAATTGTGGGAATTAATTGTTTCTTTCATGTATGTAAACTGAAATAAAAGTATTCATCATCAAGTAATAATATCAATGATGAATGTACATTCAACTCAGGGAGGAACATCATGCATTTTATTTAGGGTGTTTACGGTTATGTATTATAATATTCAAGATGCTGATTATATAATAATTATCCATCACCCATTAAGCACTTTTGGTTTTGTCAAGTCTTATTTTGAAAGGAGCATGTGAAATTGTTTTGCATTACATTTAGCTGTTTTCATCCAGATTTTACTGATGCTTTTCTTCATAATTCACCTGAAAACAACCAAAACTACAATATGCAAGATGCGATAATCTCTTTGTTGAAACACACGCAGCAGCTCAGATAATATTTGTTCAAACACACCTGTCTTTCTCTCCAAGATGGCCGTCAGTCAGTCGATCAGTCAGCGATCTCTGAGTTTGTCCCAAATGCTCGTCTTCAGGTACAATCCATCTCTCATTAGAGGCAGATATCGGACGTGGGCTTCCTCCACATGTGTCAAGTCTTCTTGATTTCTGTGGGATAGTTATGAGATGTATTTCCTTTTAGATATTCTTGTTGTGTGGGGCGTCTGTGAATCGTCTCGGTCTGTCTGAACTTTGAGCTTTGAACAGGAAAAAGGTGAAACGCATTCACACACCTGACACAGACCTATAACACACCTATGTGTGTGTGTGTGTGTGTGTGTGTGTGTGTGTGTGTGTGTGTGTGTGTGTGTGTGTGTGTGTAATGAAGCCATAAACCTGACTGGAACTGCACACACAGACATACATTTGTATCGCTCTACTTGTGAGGACGCTCATTGACATTCAGGCAACCGTGCAGACCCAAATTCTACTATGGCCACGCCAAGACCCGCTCTACGAAGCAGCTCGATTGGTTGGGGTTAGGCATTTGACCTCGAGTGACTAAGGTTAGGATAGGGTTAGGGTTACGTTACGGGGAATTTGGGACACTAAACTGCACGTATACCTGACATTCATTCATTCCCAACCTTGTAACCCTGAAACTTAAACCTAAAGGAAAAGGTCAACATTTTGGGAAATACTGCATGCAAATGGCATTGATATACAATTCTCATACAATGTGCAGTACCATCGTTCAGCCTGCAGGTGGCAGTGACGACTGTTAAAAGAATAATTGTGAGTTAAGAATACTTAACCCTTGTGTTGTCTTCTGGTCAAATTTGACCCGTTTCTTTTGAACTATACCTAATTTTGATTGCCTGAGAATAATATGGATGTTTCCATAGAACGCACTTTGCAAGTACAACGAGAATTGTAGGAGAAAGAAATCCAGGATAACTGAAAAAGCGCAGCTTGACTTAGTGTGTCCGCTCATCGCGGCTTAATCGGTTGCATGTTTGCCGAGCCAGGATGAGAAGGTGAAGCTGTGTCAGCCAGGTGTAGATGGCTGGGATAAGTGCACGTTCACGGCTTTCTTAAACAGACCACGGTATCCATCATGGAGAAGACGCGTGCGGCATATGTTTAACCCGCTGAGCAGCAGCTGTTAATGGAAAATTGGATGGAGGTGAAACATATAATATGCAAAAAGGGAAATACGGCTGTTGTTATCAGACAGAGAAAAAAAGCCCAATAGACAATAGCGGACCGACTGAATGCGTAAGGATTTAAAAAGATCCACTTACTAGTCACTCCACATTTTTACAAAGTTGTACACTGTGTTTTAATTGCTTTTAATATGCTTGTTTTATGTGTTGGTTGTATTGCTGTATCTGTTTTTATGTGCTAAATGTGCTGGTTTTACTGTAAAGTGTCTTTGAGTAGCCTGTAAAACACTATATAAATAAAATGTTTTATTATTTAGCTTACTTTGCCTTAAAAGTGAATAGAGGGAATTAATGTTCCTCGGGACATTCACCCTAAGGACTAGGCTTTATTTCAAACCCGTATTCATAATGCGAGAATATGTTTTACAACCATATGCACAAATCTCTATAAGCTATAATTCTAAATATCTTTCTACAATAAATGTTCATACAGAACAAACATGACTGGACAAAAACTAGAAAAAGAAGTAAGTTCAAAACACACTGTAAGCATATCTGTAAAACAATATAGCCTATTATTATTATTATTATTATTATTCAGGTTTTTTTCTCACTCCCAGATGCGTGACAGCACCAAAATAAAAAGATTAAGAAGCTTTGTGGCGTTCCAACACATTCCCACTCCCATCTGGTAAAACACGGACGTTTGGTCAGGTGCCATTGTCGTTGTTATTGACGCTAAAAGTCTCCTTTAGAGTCCGCTGCACGGTGTGGGAGGACACCCCGCCTCGCCACGTTGCACGGGGCAAATTTCCCGGTGTCTCCGGTGCCAGTGCAACCATTTCTTACCATGTAAAGAACTGCAATAGTAGGATTTACATCAAGCTTATGACAGCAATAGTGACAAGTAATGCATGTTAATAAAAATAAAGCAGAAGACAACAGAATAACTGTCAAACACGTTTATTTTGGATCAGAGCAGCAGCTGATTTAACACATCAGACTCCAGGATTAATCTTAGCCCGGCCGGCTGTTAGCCCGGCTGTTAGCCCGGCTGTTAGCCCGGCTGTTAGCCCGGCTGTTAGCCCGCTCTGGAGCAGGCTAGCTGCAAAGAATAAATCTCCATGGTTACTTGGCTGGGTTTAATTCAACCTGCTTTTGTGCAACCAAGTCAAAGCTAAATTCATCCAGGATAACTTTGGATTTTCCAGGAAAAAATTGAAATCTTTCAAAACAGTATCACGACTGAATGTCAAGCCGTCTGTGATTATACTTCTTTTAATATTAGTCTAAATAATTCATAATTTCGGCTTTTTTAACTCAAGAATTAGGTATAATTTCCTATAAATGAGGTTTATTGACCATGAATTCCAAAAAATAATAATAAGTTGGTGTTAGTGGTGTTTATACATGAAAGTGAAAAGAAGCATTAAATGTCAAAAAATGTGCCAAAAACATTGAAAAGTGTTGAAAAAAGAGAAAAAAACATCAGAAAAAGAGTTGATTTTCAGTTTTCACCCAGGAGGATGACAAGTGCATGGTCAAATGGAAGACAACACAAGGGTTATATATATATATATATATAAACTAACTAGCTGAGCAACAGTGTCGAATCAAAGAAAGTATAATTCAGCTGAGTCTCTCTGTCTGTCCAGCAGGTGGTGCTACAGGACAGTTTCAACTCTTCAGACAAACGTGACCTCAGCTGGCCCACAAAGGATGAGGGACGAGCTGACATTTGGGCCCCGACTGGACGATCCATTGAGCTCAAACATTCAAGAATTTATGATGATGAACAGACAGGAGAAAAGTTAAGTTTCTGTTATGCAAAGTTCAGGCAGTTTTAATGAAAGTTAAGTCATGAAAATATGAGAGTAAAGCCATTTGTCATCAGAGATATTATCATGATTACAGTGGCCCTTATTGTGACTCACATGGGCCAAAACATGCACGAACATCAGACCGAGAAGGTCTGGATGGACGTATGAATGAAGTGGATTACTTCAATACACTGCAGCATGTTTTATTCAAGTTTAGGAAAAAACAAGTCCTCCAAATTAAGAAACAGAAAATGTTGTGTGTTGTTGATTAAGGTGTGGTTAAATATAGGCACAAAAACTACTTAGTTCAAGTTTGTTTATTCAGATCCTTTAGTACAGAGCTGGAAGAAGTACTCTAGACGTTTTACTTAAGTAAAAGTACTAATACCACACTGTAAAAGTACTCGGTTACAAGTAAAAGTCCTGCATTGAAAATAAGTAAAAGTATGTAAGTATCATCAGGAAAATGTACCTAAAGTATTAAAAGCAAGGGCGTAACGTTGGGTTCAACAATGCGTCTTGATAACACGCCAATAATAGCATACGAATTGGCATGTCATGCATACACCACTTAATGACATCAGTCTGCAGTTTTGATTTGAGCTTTAAAAGTTTCAAAAACTAAATCTGTGTTTAATGGTCTAATCATTTCAGCTGGACTTGTAGAAAGTGGCATGAAAAGAGAAGACCCAAGTAAAGTACAAGTCGCTCAACATTTGTACTTAAAGGTGCAGTAGGTAAGCCTTATAAAACTAACTTTCTGTCATATTTGCTGAAACTGACCCTATGTTCCAGTAGAACTACATGAAGCAGGTCATTAAAAAAGCAAAAAATCCACAGCTCCCTGTTCAGATGCACCAATCAGGGCCAGGGGGGTGTCTAACTGTTCAGATGCACCAATCAGGGCCAGGGGGGTGTCTAACTTATCAGATGCACCAATCAGGGCCAGGGGGCTGTCTAACTGTTCAGATGCACCAATCAGGGCCAGGGGGGGTGTCTAACTGTTCAGATGCACCAATCAGGGCCAGGGGCGTCTAACTGTTCAGATGCACCAATCAGGGCCAGGGGGGGGCGTCTAACTGCGTGTCAATCACTGCTCATGCACACGGATTCATTCTCCCTTGTGGGGGGAGGGGCTTAGGAGACCGTTTTGGGCTTCAGCAGAAAGGGGGGAGGGACTGAGAAGTTGTTCAAATTCTTTGGCTAAATCCTGGATCTTTACAATCCTACCTACAGCACCTTTAAGTACAGTACTTGAGTAAATGTACTTAGTTACATTCCACGGTAAGGAGAGTGTTAGATTGTGGTTTAAAGAAAACAACATCAACGGTTGGTAGGAGACAAAATGTTTAATGACAGATCCAAGTCAGTCGCCTCGTTGAACCAATCATCCACCCCGAAATCTTTTCTTCTTACTTTCAGTCCAACACAACAATAAACGCAAGAATTTAATTTAATTCCTGGCAGTGTGAAGAAGGCTTTAAAACAGCTTGTTAATTTCCTTTCTTTAACGTTTGGAAATGTTTCATTTTACAAGCCCGTAAAATGCCATAAAACAATTCTCTAGGAACTTTCTTGGAAACTTCATAGAAACCTTTGGTGCTAATTACACAGAAAGAAAACCAGTTTATAAGCTGCCTGTCGTTGATGAATGTCTTCAAAGCTCAATTGAACTAAAACGGACCAGAAATTAACAGAACAGCAAACTCTAAAAATAGAATATGAAACAAAATTGTTAAAACATTTGAGACCTACACAGACATTACGTTTGTAATCAGCTGTTATATTGATATTGTGATGGCTGTTCACATATGAAACATATAAATGATCGTGATAAAGCTTGGGAGAAGAGGAAAAAAGATCTTTGAGATGAATTGTAGATGATAATTTGTTGATTGTGTGTGGTGTGTGTACGTGTATATACATATATGTATGTGTGTATATGTGTGTGTATATGTATATTTTTGTATTCATGTATTTCTCCGAATGATTTGTATATGCGACAGGAAGATGTTTGTTAAATAAGTTTGTGGTGTCTTGTAATCCCATGTGGGATGGGCCAAAATGTTTGGCATGACACAGAAATAAAACATAACTAACTACCTATATTGATGTTTATTTCCTTTAATAAAAACTATTTCAAGAGAGATAAAAACAAGGAGAATGAAATGGTTCAAACTTCCATTGAGTGGATGTCCCCACAGTGTTGCATGATGGGAGAATCCTGTTAAAAACTTGAGCTGTGTTCAACCCAATCCCATACACAACTCCAGAGACACCTCCCTTCCCCTTTTCTTTTATTATTATGATTATTATTTAATTGTATTTTTATTTTATTTGTTTGTGTGTCTGCATATCTGAGCATTTCTGTCTTATTCAAGTTGTAATTATTAATTTCAGTGTTGCTATCTGGGTAGTGGGAGGGGGGAGAGAATGTACTTTTTCTAATCTACATTGTGTATTGTTTTCATACGTTGTTATGTCATTAAAACAATAAAAACAGAATTGAAAAAAATAAAAATAAACTTGAGCTGTGTTGGAAACCGTTCCCTCATTCACTCCCTCCCTATTCCCTCTCTAGTGTTTATTAAATAGTGAACTATATCGGGAACGACCAAACCAGATTCCAGACACTCACTGACAACACATCATTGCGTGACTTGCGTCAGGAGTCGCGCCCGTTATTTGCATGACGGAGGCGCACGGCGCCCAGCATCATGTAAACAAACCCAAACTAAAATACTTCTAATATATCCCTGAAACAAACCGAGCACCCAGGAGGAAAGTAAAAGGTTGTACAGTACATATATATATATATATATATATATATGTGTGTTGCATGTTACATTTCCACTGTTCCTTCTCCTCTGGGAACACACGACCGCGTTGCATTGTGGTATACGGGAGTAAAATGTAGGGTACATTGTAGAGATGTTCCGATACCGATACCAGTAAAACGCTGGTATCGGTAAGTACTGGAGTTTATGCACCGATCTGATACCACGTAATAAAGCCCTAAAGATAATCTCCGTTAAAGTAGTTTATTTATGTTCTTTTTCCGTTATAACTGACTGTCAAACTGCAGAATTACAGAAAGTTCTGTGGCGTTCATTGTTTGTGTTGGTTCATGTTTCACAAAGAGTTTAACCTGATCCAGACCGACAACAAAGATATAAATCATATCACATCCATACAGGGATAGTAGTATACAGTTCTTAAAACATAATAAAATATATGACACACTGGTATCGGATCAGTACTCGGTATCGGCCGATACGCAAGTTCAGGTATCGGAATCGGGAAGCAAAAAATGGTATCGGACCATCTCTAGTACATTGATGCGCACTCAAATTAGCAGTGCATTGTAGGTATTTTATAGTGGACTTCATAGTGAATGAAATTAACTGGGGAGAATTAGAACACCTCTACAAAATGGCGAACACACTGTATAGAGAACTATTTCCGTGATAGGGAACGTTCATCATTATTGCAGCCCAACGGTGCGATGTGGCTCTAAATATTGAGTTGTTGCATGTTTCTTTGGGCCCTCTGCAGTCTACTTAGCGGTTAGGTTGAAGAGGTTTAAACTTTGATTTGTCAGTCTGATATTCCAAGAGCGCTAACCTGTAGACCTCTAGACCACATCAAACTCAAGGCCAGGACCCCCGCAGACTTTGATCCGGCCCGCATACAACTTAGGTTCCCAATACATTTCGGCCAACCTAGTTTTTGTCGCTTTTTCTGACTTTTTTATTTTGTTATGTTTTTGCCACTTTTTTCATCATTTAACATATTCACGTTTCTCTTTTGAAGAGAGGACTGTGCGTTCGCAGTGTGTTTAGTGATTGTTGCCGTACTTCTAAGCCAATAAAGTGTGTTTAGTTGGGTGGAGAGGACAGCAAGGTAGTGTTATTTTTAGTGGTTCCAACGGTAATCCTAAGCCTAGGAAGTGTGTCTGTCAGTCAGGTGCAGAGCTCTGCGTGAGCACGGGCTTTTATGACTGTCAATATAGCCAGCATCTAACGTTAGCTACTCCGCTGTGCTGTGGAGTAATGTCTGGCTATGTGAGACAAGCTTCTAGCAACATTGTTGTGGATGCCTGGGTATCAGCCTGGCAACCTCCGTGAACTTTGAGTCTGGGGAGGAGGGGGTGGAGCATCGCGTTAGTTCATGCTGGACACGGAAGTCATATGCCCACTAATTGTTCCCACCAGTCACAACCAATCACAGCCATTTTTCATATCAGGCTGTCCATTTAAATGTCTCCCTACCACTCACTGCTTCCTGAGACTCCAATGCTGCCTCACACTGCTGCTGCTGGCAAAGCTTGCCTCCACCGTCCTGGTTTTGGGTATCATCATAACTTAAGTCTGAAATTGTTTTAATGTCTTGGATTGGGCCCACTGTTGTGTACAGGGAGGTCTCAGCAGTGTGCTCCCTGTTTCATCTTAGCATGCTGCTTGGCTGATGCAGGGAGAGTCATTAGAACAGAGCCTTCATCGCCACGTATAACTGTATTTGTATTTGTTGCAATGATAATTAAATGTATGACGAGAGTGTTCCTGACTGAATTGGGAGTAAATCAACCAGAGAAGAACAGACAGGTAGTTTGTGTGAGTGGGATTCTCAAAAACTCAGAAGAACATTTAAATGAAATGAAATCACTTTGACTCTAAGCTCTTATTTGTTCTGGGTAATTGTGCGATTGCTTTAGTTTAGATTCAGAGTGACTCACCTCGGCTTCATTTTCTTTTTCCGTTGCAGCCACAAAAAGTTAAAATCACTCGTCTTCTTCAGAGTATAAATATCCACAATGCGTCACGATTACGTGGCAACAACACGATAATTGAAGTAGTGTGTTAACTTTCTCCTGACTGATGACGGAAACCTCAAACTTGGTTGTGCTTAAAGAAACACTAACACGTCTCCAACACCTGATGCTGGTTTCTGATCGCCACGGTCTGCAGGTGATGATGTAATCACTGTGATGATTGAACTGCAGGCTGCAGGGAAATTCCTCTGTAGTCTCGCATTGCCAGCAGCGGTGGAAGAAGTATTCAGACCTGCATTTAAAATGTTACTTAAAGCTCCCTTGTGTTATGTTTTGAGTTGATTCTTAGCAAAAAACCCTTTGTTCTTTCACAAATATGTGCTCATTCATGTGTAATTACTTCCACCAACTAATCAAAGTATTCTCTTAGCGTAGCATCTGCCATTCAGAATCATTCAGAATACATACGAGCGACTTGCTCGAATGGCGGCAGCCATGTAGCGCCTCCATCTTTAAAATACATTAGCCAAATGGGGACATACCGCCGCCTTTCGCGCTTTTATACTCAGTGGCACCGTGACGAATGCCAGGGGGAGATTACTCGATCTGCCGGCAGATTTGAAAGCCTGTTGAAGATGGAGGATCACGCTGATACTTTATTAACATTAGCTTGCATTCGTTTGGGAACCTGATAGCTGATGTTAGCAATGAAATGGTACCAAAATAACGAAAACATAAAACTATTATTATATTACACTAGAAGGAACACTCACGGACGAAGTCATACTTCTTGGAATAATACAGCCACCGTAGGAATGGGAGGGGCTAGAAAGTAATATTCAGTTGGTTGTCACATACAATTTCACCGCTAGATGGGAGAAATTCTTACACGATGTAGCTTTAAGTAAAAGTCTGTAAGTATCATCAGGAAAATGTACTTCAAGTATTAAAAGCAAGGGTGTAACTTTGAGTTCAACAATGCCCCCAATGTTGAACCCAAAGTTAAGCCCTTGTTTTTAATACTTTAGATCTCCACTTAGAAGCAAATGTAAAAGTACTAAGTAAGTTATATTGTTATTTTATAAACTACATGTGTTTTGTCTGCAGGAATCTTAAAGGTCCTATGACGTGTTGCTTTTAAATAGGCCTTAGTGGTCCCCTAATACTGTATCTGAAGTCTCTTTTATATAGGCCTTAGTGGTCCCCTAATACTGTATCTGAAGTCTCTTTTATATAGACCTTAGTGGTCCCCTAATACTGTATCTGAAGTCTCTTTTATATAGACCTTAGTGGTCCCCTAATACTGTATCTGAAGTCTCTTTTTATATAGACCTTAGTGGTCCCCTAATACTGTATCTGAAGTCTCTTTTATATAGACCTTAGTGGTCCCCTAATACTGTATCTGAAGTCTCTTTTATATAGACCTTAGTGGTCCCCTAATACTGTATCTGAAGTCTCTTTCCCAAAATTCAGCCTTGGGGCAGAACTACAGCCACTAGAGCCAGTCCCACAATGAGCTTTCCTTAGGATGTGCCATTTCTGTGTCTGTAGCCTTAAATGCTATTGAGGAAGAGAGAGGGGGGGGGCAGGGTGGGGGTGTGGCCTTGACTAACTGCCACTTTGCTTGTTTTCAAGACATGATGTCTCTCTCTCTTTCTCATGGGCGGGCCAAATTCTCTGGGCGGGCAAAGCAGAGAAAGGGGAGGTAACCTTTCCTTTCCCCTTATGACGTCATAAAAGGGAAGATTCCAGATCGGCCCATCTGAGCTTTCATTTTCTCAAAGGCAGAGCAGGATACCCAGGGCTCGGTTTACACCTATCACCATTTCTAGCCACTGGGGGACCATAGGCAGGCTGGGGGAATGTATATTAATGTTAAAAAAACTCAAAGTGAAATTTTCATGCCATGGGACCTTTAATGTGTAAAGTAACTGAAAGTTACTTAAAGAAAAGACTCAAGTAAACATTTTGACTGAAGAACAGTACTGGAGTAAATGTACTCCATAATGTTTAATATGTTGTTTACGTGTATGCACCAAGGCTAATTCCATGTAGGGTAACTACTGTGGCAATGAACTCCTTTCTGATTCTGAAAACCTTCATATAAAAAAAGAAATGATGTGACCGAATCAGAAGCTTCTTAAAGAGGGCAGGATGCTCACTGATGATCCTTGAAAATTATTTTTAAATCCTCGACACGTTTCAGTCTGTGCTGATGTGGATCGATGAGTTCATGGCCACAGAAAGCTCATCATGCTGCTGTGGATCATTGTGTAATCGTTTAAATTCAACCCCCCCTTTTTATTTAGCCTGAATGAGTCACCGCAGCCTGTATATGAATCATAAAACACAGACACTTCAGAGCCACTTTGTTGTTTTATATACGTCACAAACTAAAATAACTCAAGACATTAAATATTTTACAAAAGTTTACAACAGGAAGAGGAAACTACAACAGTGTATTAGCACCATTCTAGGGCCACCCTTCAATCTCAAAACGGCGTGCACCGTGTTGCTACGGTTTCCATGTTGAACAAAATGTTTCCTCAGAACGCTGTGAAACTGCTTTGAGATACGTTTTCTCTCGTATGGTGGGTGGGTCTTTCGTTTATTGGCTGTGTCCCAGATGATATAGCCTGGTCCTACCAGACTCTGGTCCATTAGCCTGGTCCTACCAGACTCTGGTACACTAGCCTGGTCCTACCAGACTCTGGTCCATTAGCCTGGTCCTACCAGACTCTGGTCCACTAGCCTGGTCCTACCAGACTCTGGTCCACTAGCCTGGTCCTACCAGACTCTGGTCCACTAGCCTGGTCCTACTAGACTCTGGTCCATTAGCCTGGTCCTACCAGACTCTGGTCCATTTCATTGGTCCAGAGAGTCTGGCCTCTCTCCATTGACAAGTGTTAACTTCCTTGAAGGCGGGTACTCTGTTGAAGTTTAAAACTATTGGATCTGCCAGAGCCACTCTGGATCTGCCATAACCAATCGCTAACGTTTGGTCGTGGCGTCGGCTTAGCATCGCTAGCGTTAGCCTTATCCAACTCCTTCACCACTAACGGAGCGAGCATGAAAATCAAACTGCTCCCGAACCCCGTGGGGAGGAGGGCCACAACATCATGGCCACCAACACAACTCAGCAAAGATTGTTCTTGCCCGAGCTTTAACTTCTGGATATTCGGCAGCGTTGCCACAACGGACCGAATGGCTTCGCTCGCGTCTTTCTCCGCCGCCATTAAGGTTACCGAACCTCAACGTCATCGTTCTCAGCCACTCCCTCTATTCACTGATTGGACCGCCAAAGATTTGACCGGAGAAAACCCAAGAATATACCGCAAACCCAGACGACATACTGAAGGAAAATTAAAATTGAGCGGAAGTACGTAGGAGGGCGGAGCCAGGCTACTGGTGATACCCAATCAGCAGAGACGGGTCTGTAAACTCGTGCTAGTAAAAAGGTAGAGACTTTAATCTTAGAGGATATCCAAGCTTTTTTTCTTGTGACTTTTCCACTTTAATGTTCGATATCCTGGTTTTTTTCTCAGAATATTACCCACGCTCCCCAGCTCCGTATCATTACGTTTTTCTTTTTTACCTACAATAGCCTTAATACTCCATCGTAGAAAACGGGGTGACGTGTAATTTTCACAAAGCTTCTGAACTTCCTATTTTAAGACATTTTAAGTGCTGATCATTCAAAGTGCAGCAGTAAACTGTCACACACAGCGGACATTCAAACAGTCAATGCTTTTTTTTTTTTTCAGTTTCTACGGTTACATCTATGGGCGGAGCCAGAAAAACACCCCGCCCACACACATTACGCTAGTTAACGTGCTAGCTTTGATACGTTAAGAATACAAATAAAAAATACAACACAGCAAATGTGTTTTTACAAATACAAATTCACAAGTTTCAAAACATATTGGATGTTAAAATAAAAAATAAAATCGTATCTCAAGGTCCGATTATTTACTTTTTTTCAGAGGTTTCAACCACATCTCACGTCTTCATTAGTGGACGGAGTTTGGTCTGTTGCCAATTGTTAAAGGTCCCATGGCATGACAATTTTCACTTTTTTTTAACATTAATGTGAGTTCCCCCAGCCTGCCTATGGTCCCCCAGTGGCTAGAAATGGTGATAGGTGTAAACCGAGCCCTGGGTATCCTGCTCTGCCTTTGAGAAAATGAAAGCTCAGATGGGCCGATCTGGAATCTTCCCTTTATGACGTCATAAGGGGAAAGGTTACCTCCCCTTTCTCTGCTTTGCCGCCCAGAGAATTTGGCCCGCCCATAAGAAAGAGAGAGACATCATGGCTTGAAAACAAGCGAAGCATGGCAGTTGGTCAAGACCACACCCCCACCCTCCACCTTGCCCCCCCACTCTCCTCCTCAATAGCATTTAAAGCTACAGACACAGAAATGGGCCATCCTAAGGAAAGCTCATTGTGGGACTGGCTCTAGTGGCTGTAATTCTGCACCAAGGCTGAATTTCGGGAAAGAGACTTCAGATACAGTATTAGGGGACCACTAAGGTCTATATAAAAGAGACTTCAGATACAGTATTAGGGGACCACTAAGGTCTATATAAAAGAGACTTCAGATACAGTATTAGGGGACCACTAAGGTCTATATAAAAGAGACTTCAGATACAGTATTAGGGGACCACTAAGGTCTATATAGAGACTTCAGATACAGTATTAGGGGACCACTAAGGTCTATATAAAAGAGACTTCAGATACAGTATTAGGGGACCACTAAGGTCTATATAAAAGAGACTTCAGATACAGCATTAGGGGACCACTAAGGCCTATATAAAAGAGACTTCAGATACAGACTAGGGTGATCAGATACAGTATTAGGGGACCACTAAGGTCTATATAAAAGAGACTTCAGATACAGCATTAGGGGACCACTAAGGCCTATATAAAAGAGACTTCAGATACAGCATTAGGGGACCACTAAGGCCTATATAAAAGCATCCAAAAAGCAGCATGTCATAGGACCTTTAAAACCGAGGAAGTTTGTGAAGATGGGGCTGAAAGCTAGGAAGCGCAGCTTGAGTTAAGATTTTAACTTTTTCCAAGCTACATCGGATTATTGTGAAAAGCTCATGCTGTGTTTGATGTTTGTGCAACAGGTTCATTATTATCATTATTATTATTATCAGAATCTTCAGACTCATGCAGGATTAAAACATTTTTACAGTTTGTAACAAAACAACTATAACAAAAACACTGAGAATGGGTTTTAACATTTCTAAGCTGCACCATAATCTTATACAACATTTACACAGAGTCACTTCATGCGTCTTAGGTGGATCAGAAATCTCATTTAAACAAAAAATGTAAATGCATCCAGGAAGGATTAAAGACAAATTGAAATCTAATTACTCAAGCTAACAGATGTACAAGTACAAAAGAACTGGCATTAAAATATACTTAAAGTACCAAAAGTAAAAGTACTCAATATGCAGAATGGCCCATTTCAGAATAATACTATATATTATATGTTATAACAATTAATAAATGCCAAGACAGATTTCTTGAAATGACAACGTGTAAATGTACAAACATGATAAACATTTTTTCAGCAAAGACATTTCTCACAGTCTACTAGGAAAATAGGATTGTCACAGTAGCTTGTATTTACAATATGTAGACACACACACACACACACACACACACACACACACACACACACACACACACACACAGCACTTAGAGATGGTAATTCCTACACTTCTATGCTTCTAAAGTCTTTTACATCTGCTGTTTATTTTTTATTTTTTATGACCTTTCGTAGTTTTATTTGCTTTGTATGTTTATGCCTTTTGTAAAGCACTTTGAATTGCCTTTGTGTCTTAATTATGCTATATAAATAAACTTGCCTTTCCTCTTTTTCATTGGACATCTTTCAGCAGCTGACCATGAGCTTCTTCAGTTTTAGGTCTTTAACACTGTTTGTCTTCTGAGTCCTGTTTTTCAGTTTCAGGGGGATCGACTGACGAAACTCACACAGACACTGCAGGTTTCACAGACACTCGCAAGAACACATTAGCTGTGGAAGAACACACACACACACACACACACACACACACGCACACAATGCTCAAGCATTTGGTAGAACATTTGGTTAGATGTTTGGTAACACAATGCTGTAAATCGTGTCATATTTCAAAATAAAAGCTGCTGTGTGTGTGTGTGTGTGTGTGTGTGTGTGTGTGTCTGTGTGTGTGTGTGTGTGTGTGTGTGTGTGTGTGTGTGCCTTGGATTGACCAATCAGAGAGTGGATAATGTTAAAGTCCCGGACAGAGCAAAGTTCCTTTTGTTCTTCTCTTTTCATTTATTTTATTCTGTCTTTTAAGGTTTGATTGACTTTTTTCGGCCTTTCCGGTTTCTGCTACATTTGCTACCACACAGTCCAACAGTGTGTGTGTGTGTGTGTGTGTGTGTGTGTGTTTCAGTCTATTACTGAGGAACAACAAACGCCACTGAATGTTGTGTCTCGCTTTGTCCTCTCTCCTCCTCCTCTTCCTCCTTCATGCCTCCGACTGCCACCAGTGCCTGCGTCGAGTCACACGACTGTTTCTCTGCGTCCTCATCGTACGTTGAATCCATCATGTCCGGCCTCGACCTTCCTCCTCCTCCCCTGCAGAGTCTGGGCACCCCCACGGCCCCGCAGGTGTGTTTGGCCAGCGCGGCCAGCTCCTGGCGGGCGAGCGGGTTGAAAAGGATGTAAAGCAGTGGGTTGACGCAGGCTGGCAGCGGAGCCACAAGCAGCAGCACCCCCTTCGCCGCCTCGGGCCCTGCGGCAGAGAGGCGCAGCAGCGAGGATAAGGAGAGGAAGGCGACAGGGAGGTAGAGAAGGCAGTCGGAGAAGAGCAGCCAGGCGACATGTCGAGTTAACGCCACCTCTTCTTCAGCGGCGGGCGGAGCTTTGTTGGCCCGACAGTAGAGGCGAGTGTAGGCGAGCGTCATGACGAGGAAGCACAGCGAGTCGAGGAGCACCAGGGAGACGGAGAAGGCCAGGGAGGATGAGGAGGAGGAGGAAGGCAGCGGCAAACAGAGGGAGGTGCTGCTGTGTCCAGCCACCAGGGGGGGCAGTGTGACTGCCAGGCCCAACAGGAAGCACAGACAGACGGCCAGACGGATGAAGAGCGGCGACGAAGAGCGGCCTGGAGACAGAGAAGACGTCAGATATGATGTTTAATACTTTCCAGATGAATATGTGTATTTGTTTGTGTGTCATGGCTGGAAGTAAACAAACAACAAGGGTGACGAAGAAGACACCACAAAGACGGAAACGAAATTGTCTAACTGGAAAAAAGACGGCATGTGATTTGGGAACTTTTGTCAGACAAATTCAAGGAACGGCAAGAGATTCGGGTGTTTGTGACTTATGCTGCGTTTCAGGCAACCCGTAACTTGTGTTTTCACAACCTTCTTCCCGTGAAAGTGCCCTGGAACGGCAGTCTTACTACCTTAACTTACTACCCGTGAACTCGTACCCGATCGTTGTACTCCCAGTTACAGTTTTTGACGTTACACACACATTAACAACAATGGCGACCCCTGCTTATGCTGTACAGACGCCAGCGATTAACGGTGAGAAATAGAAATAAATAGACATAAATAGGCAACGTAAAGTAATTCCGCACATTGTAATCAAAACAATACACATACGATTATACAGGTTATGTTTATTAAATGAAGCCCAAAATATGTTGCAGACTAGAAATCGCTAGTATCAGCTAGTGCTAGCTAACGTCAACGTTAGGTAGCCTAACCTGAACCCTGGAACGCTATCAAGTCGTGAGTCATGACTTCAAGTCATAACATAACATAGGACATTATTTTGTTGGTTTATTTTGTAATAAATTAGGGCCATAATGTGCACATATATTTACTCGAACCTATGTGTTCTTTTCAAAAGGAATATTCCAGCCCAAGGTGTGTGCATGTTCTTCTCACCATTGTGTCCGTCAGGTTTGTGGCGGCGTGCGGCGGTGGCGGCCAGGCATCGCTCCAGAGCCGTGACTGTGAGCAGGAAGAGGCCGGTCTGCGACGCAAATACACATAGGAAGCCGCTGAGGCGACAGAGGAAGCTGCTCTCCCACCTCGCTCCATACCTGCAACACATACACAAAGTCCAAGATCTTTTATTGACTTTTATTTTGAAATTCCTTGTTTATTATGTGCTTTTTGGGATTTTTATCACAACTTTACAAAGAGGGTAAATTATATAGACTATAAAAGTGTTTTATAGTCTTTTGAATGTGATCATTACAGATCAAAGTATTAATCTGCTCACATTATGATCATTTTCAGGTTGACAATTGTATTTAGAGGTTGTACCAGAATAGGTTTACATGGTTTAATTTTCAAAAAACACCATATTTTTGTTGCACTGCACATTGCTGCAGCTCCTCTTTTCACCCTGTGTTCAGGTCTCTGTTTTAGCTACAGAGTGAGACCTCTCACTGCTGGAACATCTTTGTTGGGAGTCGCACATGCTCAGTACCTAGGTAAGGACTACTAGCCAGTCAGAAGCAGAGTATGAGGGCGTGTCCTGACAGTACCTAGGTAAGGACTACTAGCCAGTCAGAAGCAGAGTATGAGGGCGTGTCCTGACAGTACCTAGGTAAGGACTACTAGCCAGTCAGAAGCAGAGTATGAGGGCGTGCCATGCTAGCAGCTAGGCGAGCATTATAACGTGTGTTCCAAAGTGACCACGTTTGTCTCTGAAGTAAAGGCTGGACTACAATAGAGCTGTTTGGAGCAGTTTGTGAACAGTGTTTTCTGTTGGAGATGGTAAGTCCCTTTGGGGGTGGACTTTGGGTGTTTTTCACTTTGTAAACCTATAACATGCACAAAAAGATATATAACACAATAAAGGAAAGGGGAAAAGCCAAAAAGAATAATATGAGCACTTTAAAGCACTTTGCTCAACTGGATTAATTATGAGATAAAACTTTAATGCGTTGGAAACAGCAGTTTAGCTACATTTAACAGCTACTAAATAGAGCTGGTGCTGAGATGATTTGGTCGGCTGGTGTTTCCAAGAAGAAGTCTTTAAATTGTTCAGAAAGTGGCCTGGTTGGATCAGTGGGTAGAGGAGGCGCACATATACTTGGAGGTTTATGCCTCGACGCAGAGGTCCAGGACCTGTGACGGTTTCCTGCATGTCCTTCCCTCTCTCTCCCCTTTCTCACCTAGCTGTCCTGTCAAATTAAAGGCGGAAAAGCCCAAAAAATAGTCTTTAAAAAAATAAATTGTTCAGAAAGATAAAATAAAACCTTGTACATTTTTATTCTTTCCAACCTGTCTGATTGTCTGAATACTTTTTAGCATTATCACAAGAATTATCCATTAAAAAGTTTTTTTGGGATATTGATGGATATTACATTTTATTCTGTATATTCTAATGTTATCTAATTAAGAGATTAATTACATTCTTATAACTTTTGCAAAAAAAATGTTTTAGTCTGATTCCATTAGAACCCTTTTTTTCACATTGGTCCCATCTTTTTCCCTGTTACCGAGAGGTCCCATTGTTTAAACAGCCCCAAGCGTTCCCCAATTTCCCAGAGCTCCTGTTGTTCCCATATTATCCAGAATTTCCAGCTCTAGAGTCCCTTGAGTTCTCAAAATTCCCAAAGAGTTTCACAAGAGTTTCCAATCCTCCTAGTGCTCGAGTCCCCACAAAATTCCCAGAGTCCCCACAAACCACAGTATTCCCGTTGTCCCCACAAACCACAGTATTCCCGTTGTCCCCACAAACCACAGTATTCCCGTTGTCCCCACAAACCACAGTATTCCCGTTGTCCCCAGTATTCCCGTTGTCCCCAGTATTCCCGTTGTCCCCACAAACCACAATATTCCCAGTGTCCCCACAAACCACAGTATTCCCAGAGTCCCCACAAACCACAGTATTCCCAGTGTCCCCACAAACCACAGTATTCCCATTGTCCCGACAAACCACAGTACTCCCAGTGTTCCCACAAACCATAGTATTCCCAGAGTCCCCACAAACCACAGTATTCTCAGAGTCCCCACAAACCACAGTATTCCCAGTGTCCCCACAAACCACAGTATTCCCAGAGTCCCCACAAACCACAGTACTCCAAGTGTTCCCACAAACCACAGTATTCCCAGAGTCCCCACAAACCACAGTATTCCCAGTGTCCCCACAAACCAGTGTCCCCCACAAACCACAGTACTCCCAGTGTCCCCACAAACCACAGTATTCCCAGTGTCCCCACAAACCACAGTATTCCCAGAGTCCCCACACACCACAGTATTCCCAGTGTCCCCACAAACCACAGTATTCCCAGTGTCCCCACAAACCACAGTATTCCCAGAGTCCCCACACACCACAGTATTCCCGTTGTCCCCACAAACCACAGTATTCCCAGTGTCCCCACAAACCACAGTATTCCCAGAGTCCCCACAAACCACAGTATTCCCAGAGTCCCCAGGATCCATAGTCCCCGTAACCTTTAGGCTACATTTACATTGCTACGTTAAGACTTTTGAGCCAAAAGCGAATTCCGTGCACACAAGTGTTTTTAGCTCCAGTTGAAAAACTAATCTCCATTCAAACTAACATGCCCAAACCCCATTGCTGGTAGTTGCCATGGTAACGTTAGTAGCTTAGTCTCAGAGAATGAGACCTCATAAGACCCAATCAGGCGGCGAAAGACCCAATCAGGTGGTGTCAGTGTGGGTGTTGCCAAAGGTCTCTGTTTGCGGCCGTTGAGACTGCAACACAACCCCGCAGATTCCAAACCAAAACGGGTCAGAAGTGTTTCCAAATGTCTCTGGTTTAGGGGTTCGGAAATGCCAGAGCAGGGGGAATGAGAGGGGGAAACACCAGAGCAGGAGGAATGAGAGGGGGAAACGCCAGAGCAGGAGGAATGAGAGGGGGAAACACCAGAGCAGGAGGAATGAGAGGGGGAAACACCAGAGCAGGAGGAATGAGAGGGGGAAACACCAGAGCAGGGGGAATGAGAGGGGGAAACACCAGAGCAGGGGGAATGAGAGGGGGAAACGCCAGAGCAGGGGGAATGAGAGGGGGAAACGCCAGAGCAGGGGGAATGAGAGGGGAAACACCAGAGCAGGAGGAATGAGAGGGGGGAAACACCAGAGCAGGGAGGGAATGAGAGGGGGAAACACCAGAGCAGGGGGAATGAGAGGGGGAAACACCAGAGCAGGGGGGAATGAGAGGGGGAAACACCAGAGCAGGGGGGAATGAGAGGGGGAAACACCAGAGCAGGGAGGGAATGAGAGGGGGAAACACCAGAGCAGGGGGGAATGAGAGGGGGGAAACACCAGAGCAGGAGGAATGAGAGGGGGGAAACACCAGAGCAGGAGGGAATGAGAGGGGGGAAACACCAGAGCAGGAGGAATGAGAGGGGGAAACGCCAGAGCAGGGGGAATGAGAGGGGGAAACGCCAGAGCAGGGGGAATGAGAGGGGAAACACCAGAGCAGGAGGAATGAGAGGTGTAAACGTAGCAAAATATATTTGTTTTTAAACCAAAACGTAGCAATGTAAATGTAGCCTTAGAGTCCCCAGTGGCCCTCTGATTAATTTTTGTACCTCCAAAAGCTGCCAAACGTCCAGGCATCCACCGCTGCCAACCACCCGCTCCACACTCCCATCAGGCCGTTCACCAGGGCCAGAAGACCAATCAGCAGCTTGGGTGGTGTCACTGAGGCGGCGGGAGAAAAGAAGACTGACAGGACAACCAGGCTGTTGCTGACCAATGACAGTGCTGCAATGAGCCACACGCCTCCACGGATCAACCAGCTGCCGAGCAGATGGAGGCAGGGGCGAAACGGTCCTGGAGGATGATCAAAACAAATATCAGTTTACTTTACAATCAATAAATAAATCAATGCATCTTTTGGTAAATATATTCACAGTTTAATTTTTCATAATTAATGTAAATTGTTTCCTATACAATAGATAAACAAATAGCAAATAATTCCAGTTGTATTCTCTTGATGTGTCTTGATTTCTTAACGGACATTTTTCCTTGTGGCTGTTGCTCCAAATTCTTGCTATTGGGGGGAATTGTTCCCTGTAAATTATAGAGTGTGGTCTAGACCTACTCTATCTTTAACCCCTGTGTTGTCTTCCTGTTGACCGTGCACTTGTTGTCCTCCCGGGTCAAAATTAAAAATGATTTTGTGTGGGAGATCTGGGTTCAATTCCCATTGTGATACATCAACCAATGTGTCCCTGAGCAAGACACTTAAAGTTCCCATTTTGTGCTCATTTTCAGGTTCAGGATTGTATTTTGAGGTTGTACCAGAATAGGTTTACATGATTTAATTTTCAAAAAACACCATATTTTTGTTGTACTGCACATTGCTGCAGCTCCTCTTTTCACCCTGTGTTCAGGTCTCTGTTTTAGCTACAGAGTGAGACCTCTCACTGCTGTAACATCGCAGTAGCTAGGTAAGGATCACATCATCTAGCTAGCTGTTTGTTTCTACATCTTCAGTAGTACAAGGCAGGATTAGCTGGGAGACTTCTTCTAAACGAGGGCACACTTCCAACTTTGCGTGGAATACCTGCAGAACAGGGACATGTAAGTAGTTCTTATGTAGATTAGGGTGAACTAGTGTGTGTTGTAGCAGTGTTTTGCCATTCAGAACGAGCTAGCATGCTATGGTTAGCCACCTCGTTTAGGCTAGTGATGTAAAAAGTCCTGCCGATGTTGACCAGCTCACCCGGAGACTGAAGGCAGGACACATTCAGGAACCTGTATCTCACTCAAAACAGCATGGATGTTTTTTTACCAAGTTTGTATGCATGTGGAAGCACCAGAGAAAACAAAATAACACCCCAAATCCCAGAAAAAGTGATTTTTTCATAATATGGGCACTTTAACCCATAGTTGCTCCAGAGGTGTGCGGCCTCTGACATATGTAGCAACGGTAAGTCGCTTTGGATAAAGGCGTCAGCTAAATGACATGTAATGTAATGTTACTTTAGAGTAGTCTACACATAAGTAGCTACAACCACATTTCAAAAGATCTGAAATATCCCTTTAAAGTGTTCAATTGATCGTTGTTTGTGTTACCTGGTGCAGGGCTGCAGTGGACAGACTGTTGAAGTTTGGGTTCATCTTCAAACTCTATCAAGAAATCCTCCCAGTCCTGATCTACTGCAGAGCAAAGCAAGGAGAGAAGTACATCAGTCTTTTATTTTGAAATATCATTTCACTCACTCTCACACAGTTAGGTTTCTAAGTTTCACCGCAGTATTTAATTAATGGAAAGCAGTTCTGTTGCGGTTCTTGTTTTAGGTGTTTGGTGTCACCTTGGCTGGAGAGGACGGACATGTCTTTCCCTGTGGAGTCTGCAGTCTCCTCTCTCTCCCAGGATGAACCTCCTCCTCTCCTCTCACAGGAAACAAAGGCACAGCACTGGAAGGCGTAAGGAAGCTCCATCACCCTGAAAACACAAAAAGACAACCTTTTACATCTTTGTTATTTATCAGTTTCATTTCCAGTAAAGTCCGAACAGGCTCAAGCTAAAGTTTTTTTTCATCCTGGACCCATGTTCCCATTTTGTGTCTAAGTGACTGAATTGGTCCAGTACATGGCGAGACAGCGGCGAAAGCTGCAATGTAACGTTAACTGGAAATTGCGCACCTTCACTTTCCGTCCACTAAAAGTGCTGTTTGTGCCGCTGACAGACTCAGATTATTATTCTAAGTGTTTGAAAACATTATGGAAAGCATCCCTACAGAGGTCGACCTTTTTGTTAAAGAGAAAGATGTTTTTTGTTTAACTTGAAATCGCTATCGCCAAACCCACCAGACTCCATGTAAATAATAAGTACTTTTATCATCGTAAAACACACTTCATTCAAAGTCGACAGAAACAAATTAAAACTCTCAAAAGCCGTCTTGGTTCATCTTTCCACTGTTCCAACAATCACCACTCTGGTTTGGTTGAAATAAACCCTTAATTCACCCATTTACATGTGGAGATATGCTGCCTCTATACACGCTAAAAGTACTGATTATTTACATGGAGACTGGTAAGTTTGGTGATGGCGATTTTGGTGCTGTTTCTGGTTGAACAAAAAGGATCTTAGTCTGCTGTTACAGGTGATACATGTTTTTGCACTAGTGAGATCGAAACCACCTCGACACGATCTTGCAATCATTATATTTTCTTAAATTTCTTTTTTTGTATGTGGTTGTGATGTAGTGCTCACTTATACCATCATATTCACCACAGAAGATCTGGGAAGCAATTTCAAAATCGGCAGTAATATGTTTGTGATTGGGTGACGAATCTGGCGAGAGAGGAAGGCAACAATATACAATATATACGGAAACCAGTTAGTTTGAAATCCAGTAGGGACACAACACCGGGAGGGAGGGAAGCAGAGGGACCGTAGGCTCTGCTCGCTTCTGCCGCTGATCGAGCAAACACTGTTTGTTGTGGGTATCGTACCAACGTTGTCCCTTGTTGAATGATGAATAGATTACCACCGCCTGCTGGTATGGAGAGTTATTTCCTCTCACGCAGGCGCAGAACGTACGTAGTACTTGGCCATCGACTGTAGATGTGTTCCAGTGCTAATTTTTGTCCCAGACAAAGGCAACGAGGGTCGACGTGAGATGACGCCACAGGCGTCTGTCGTTGCCACTAGTCCCCAGTAGGGGTGAATGATATATCGACTTAATATCCTTATCGCGATATCACGTTGCACAATAGAATATCGAAAGTGTCACAATAAGTATGCAATATTTAGTTTATTTTGTGGAGCGCTGCGTCCCGTCCATTGGCTGTGTGGCTTAGTTGTGTTCGATTTAGAGCCCGCTTGAAACGCAATAATGATCATGTTTCATTGGCCAGTTACCGTGGTTACCGTGCCACCTGCACATGTTAGTGCACGTCAGTGCATGCGTCCACTACGTGACAAACCCTATGGAGCGGACCACGTGATGTGTGTGCATATGCAGAGTGACAGTGGAAGTGAAGAAGTAGACAGAGACAACAAAACGGAACCAATCAGAGAAGAGAAAGAGAAGTTGTGTCCTGTTCTCTTTATTTAGTGCATGATACTATCCCAAAAAAAACTGTTGCAGTTAATACGCGAGAGCTAGCCAAACAAGCCTCGCTAGCGAGTGTTTTTGCTAGTTTCACAAGGTATGACTCATACTCAAAGAACTCAAAGAGACATACCGACATCACTAATGCTATAACGTATTATTTGGCCAAAGATATGATGCCCATCCACACAGTGGATAAAAAAGACTTCAAGAAGTTTCTGAATGAACTAGACAAACGGTACCAAATCCCATCCCGCACCTATTTCTCACAGGTAGCCATCCCGCAACCTTATAAAAGGCGGCGCAGGCAGACTTTGGAGTCGGAATATTTTTCATTCACGACTGACCTGTGGTCCAGCCGCACTACGGAGCCGTATATAAGTCTCACTGGGCACTATATTGTTATGGATCTATGAATAGTGTTACGATGCGTTTTCCCGTAACTTTTGTAATTTTACATGTTTAAAAATATCAAAATGAATATCGGTATCGTAATATATTAATAATCGATATCGCAATAACACATTTTGTCAATACCGTGCAACCCTAGTTCCTAGCCGTTGGCTTGGTGTGTCAGGGCCTTCACAGCCCGGTTTACGGCTGCCGGTTACAGCATTCTCGCTCAATACTGGACCAATTATAAAGAATTTTGTTCACGTGACTGTGTGCGTGTGTGTGTGTGTGTGTGTGTGTGTGTGTGTGTGTGTGCGTGTGTGTGCGTGTGTGTGTGTGTATTCACCTGACTCGGGGCAGGTCCTCTCGGGGTATTAACTCCATCAGCTGTGTGTTTCCAGCCAATCGCAGGTGAGTTAAACTCTGTAGACCAATCAGAGGCAGAGACGACAGCTGATTGGACGACAGGTCACTGCAGAGGGGTAACAGACAGAAACACACATGTAACATTAATTTACGTTTCCCACCTGATGTCAAACTCCAGGATGTTTCCATGACCTCCCACCACAGTATGTGGAAAGTAACTAAGTACATTTACATTGAAGTTATCATATATCTCTTAATACTACTCACAATAAAGCAGCTTTATTTTTCTACTAACATACTAACTACTAACACATTTTTCAGCTTGTTTTGTTTGTTTCTGCAAACTCTTTGAACAGTGAACAGAAGAACGCTTGAACAGCGTGATCAGAACTACCTAAAATGACAAAACATTACTTGAAGTGTACTTTGATTGTTTGGCTTTAGGGCGGCAACAAAAGTTTATTTTCATTGTTGATTAAATTGTCAATTACTTTCTTAATAAATCAATAAGTTGTTTGGTCTGATGCAGTCTTACAGCTGGAACACACTGGGCGCGTAAAGGCTGTTCCCCCCGCAGACCCCTCTGCGTCTACGCCGGACCCTACGCTGTAGCCTGACGTGCACCTCTCGAAAAATGTAACTACACGTCGCGGCCACGCACGTCGCTCGGCCGTGGCTTGATAGCGTTGCATTTCCCCCCCGACTCATTCCCTGGTTCTCCTTCTCCATTAACAACATGAAATCAAGGAGAGGTTTAACTTCTCCTGCTCCAGATCTCCCACCGTGGTCAGAAAGAACAGGGGAGACACTTTCTTTCTCTCACTAGGACTCTAGAGTCACAACTTTCTCCGAAGACAATTGCCGTCACTCTCTCACTTTCTCCCTCGCTCTATCACCCACTCCCCCCACACACACATGCCGGCTCGAGGCACACACCAACGCACAAGTAAACAAAGAGTTTCGCGATTGACCCCCCTCCGGAAACCACACACCCCCTAGCGTTCTGGTGGTGAAATGCAAGGCGATGCAAAAAAAACACGTTCAACTCCGACGCAGAACTCCGAAAGGGTCACGACGGCGTAGGAGCGACGACGTAGCTACAGCGCGGAGTTTGTGCACAACCGTAAAATGGCCTTAAGTGTCGTGTAGCGAAAATAAGTGCCTGATAATGTGCCTGGCCATTCATACCGGACGCGTATTAACAAAGCAATCCTTCTTCTCTCGTCTGTGTGTGTGTGTGTGTGTGTGTGTGTGTGTGTGTGTGTGTGTGTGTGTCGGTCTCTCCCTGCGTGTGCCTGATCACGTGTCTTGCTGTGAGAAGTCAGGTCAGCCAAAATCCCCATAAACCTGGCTGTTTTATTTTGAAATGTGTTTCATAAAGTATCCGGCCGCACTGTGGTCTTCCTGTATGTGAATACCTGCCTGGCTTGACACATGCTAACATGTGCGCCGAAATAAAAGTTGTGTGTTCCAGCTGTAAGCATCAACCCCTGGTCTGGAGCATTTAACTCCAACCCCAACAGCTCTTGTTAGTTTCCAACACTTGTTTTGTAACAACCAGTAAACACACTTTAGATTTAGTTGTGGTTTTTTATGGTAACTCACAGTTTGGTGAGAGCCGGCAGAGCAGAGAAAGAGTTCGGCTTCACTGTTGACAGTCTGTTCCAAGATAAATCACTACAGAGTACAGAAGAGGAGAGGAATCAAGGATTTAAACCAGCAACCTTCTATTCACAAATCATACCACAGCCATCACATATTTCTGTATTTAATCTCGCAGTAACTCTGTGTGCTGAGCCAACACTGTGCATGCTAGCATGGATTAACCGCGCGTTCTCCAACAGCCAGTCTTTGTTTCTAATCCCAGGGTAGAAGAACATGTGTGTGTGTAATACTCTAATTTCTATAATACGATAATACAATAAGTCATAATGTTCAGACAGGCATGACAGAGAGGGGTGGAAGTACAACCGTGCGTACTTTACTACTAATGTTACTTTATGTCTGTTTCCAGGGTTCAAGATTAGCACCATCTATCAGCCAAATGCTGGTAAAATATGCAAGTGGCTGCTAGATTTGCTTCACTCACCAGACCCAAAAACAACGGTAATCTATTGAGTGGCTGGTAAGATTTAAACCTTCCCTGGCCACTTGGCTGGTGAACGAAAAAGTGAATTTTGAACCCCGTCTGTTTCTGCTTTCTGTCCCACATATCTGGAACAAACTCACAGAAAATTGCAGGTCTGCTGCAACTCTCAGTTCTTTTAAATTAAGGCTGAAGACTTTTCTGTTTGCCTTTTTTTAAATAAATTTTCATTTCTTACACTGTACTGTAACTTGTATTCTTGTATTTTATAACTGTCCTATCCTCACAACATGTGACAGAAAATGCAGTTATAAAACATTTGGTTCCCAGTTTTGCTGCTTGCAGCGTTGTCGGGTGGAGAACTACTCTTCCGATGGTAAATGTACTTTTTTACTGAAGTAAAAGATCCAAGTACTTCTTCCACCTCTGTTTTAGTATCAGTTGTAGTATTTCTGAGTGGATTCTTGACTTTGAGCCAATCTATGGCATCATACCTGACCCATCAACAAGCAGACCACCTGGACCTGTGTGTGTTTCCACGTGGAAGCATTTAAAGAGGATCGCTGCTCAGGATCTGCAGCCTAATTAAAGTGTGTGTGTGTGTGTGTGTGTGTGTGTGTGTGTGTGTGTGTGTGTGTGTATGTGTGTGTGTGTTCTCACAGAGAGCGTAGTGACATCAGACTGCGGAAGGTGTTCTCCTCCAGTTCCTCTATCTCGTTATGTTGCAGATCACTGTAACACACACACACACACACACACACACACACACACACACACACTTCAGCTCTGATATTTCCATTACATCATGTTTATCAATCTGTTCTACCGCACTAAGTGATCCGATTGGTCGAACAACGGTGCTAATTATTCCCACAATGCACAGCTGGCTGTACTTTATTGGTTGCTACACTGTAAGAAACGATAATATTCTGGCAGCTGGGGCGCCAAATAAACGGAAAAATAACTTTCTTTTAAAAATAAATTTAGGAAATATATTTACAGTATTAAACAGAATTTAATAGATTTCTCATCTATTAAATAAAAGATAAATATTTATATTTGTGATAAGTTTTCCGAGTCTTTTTATATGAAAATTAAACAACTGAATAAACAATTGAACTGATGTTAGCTTTAGAAAATAAAAACTCACATCTTCTGAACGCTCTCACAGCCGGAGAAGCTGGGAAGTGTCTGGATCTGATTATAGGAGAGATCTCTGCAGAGAGAAAGTTTCAGTTGTCATCAGTCCAATACAGCCTGAACGCATCACAGCGTCAACAGGAGCTCGCAGCATATCAGACATAACAATAAAAATATTAGGGCTGTCAATCGATTACAATATTTAATCGTTATTCATCCCATGATTGTCCACAGTTACCTCGCAATCCATCGCAATATAATTGCACATTTCTTATCTGTTCTAAATGTACAAATGTATCTCTTAACGCTTCCTAGTTTCCAACAGATTTCCAATTACGGAGCGGCTCGAGGCCCAGAAACGTCAGAAATAAAAAAAAAAGTTTCTCTATCTATCTGTCTGTCTGTCTGTCTGTCTGTCTGTCTGTCTGGCTGTGTGCGATAATCACGCGTCCAAATATCACTGTCCTCATTCATATTTTAAGACTTTATAAATGATATCCAGCTACAAAAAAACTTAGAACGGAAGTACAGAGAGTCGTTTCTATGCAGATGATACTCTCGTCTCATTGGTGTAAACTGGCAGTTTGCAGACCGGCGCATTAGTAGTTTCAACTTGTCTCATCGCGGGTCTTTGGTCTGAACAAGGCTTTAGTTATAGAGATAGTCTTGTATTGCCAGACCTTCCTCCACAGCGCTGTGGAGGAAGGTCTGGCTAGTCCACACAGCATTGTGGGATGAGAGAAAAACCTGCTCTGGTTTATTGGCATTTCTTTAAACCAATCACAATCATCGTGGGCGGGGCTAAGCTCCAGACGGAGCCACGGTGCCTCTGCTAAATAGCCTCAGGAAGGAGCTTGTTTTGGTGGAACATGTGGACGTTCAAAGGTAGTTTTAGTCGTGCAACAGAAAACTCAGATTGGACAGATAGTCTAGCTAGCTGTCTGGATTTACCCTGCAGAGATCTGAGGAGCAGTTAACCATAGTCCTCACAAATCCATTGGAGAAACAAAGAAAGAGGAAGGTAACGGGACATCCGGCGAAATTTCCGGCGGCACCGGAGCAATCCCGGAAGTGGAACGTTGTGGATATGGACTACAGAGAAAACAACTGGGCGACTGTTTGAAGAATGTTGCATGTTTCTTTACGTTTACTGTTAAATATAAGTCTACAGATGTGGATGCAGTTAACATTTGAACTCACAGCAGCTGGAGGTTTGGAAGCTGCTCACACACTGAACTGGGCAGAGAGGTGATCCGAGCTCCTGTGATAGTCCTGCACACACACACACACACACACACACACACAGTTGGAACAGCAGAAAAACGAACCAAGACGGCTTTTGATAGTTTTATTTAGTTTTTGTGGACTTTGTACAATGATAAAATTACCGTTTATTTAAATGGAGTTTGGTGGGTTTGGCGATTTCACCAACTGTTAACATGACATGTTAAACAAAAAAGATCTTACTCTTTAACAAAAAGGTCTATCTCTGTAGGGATCCTTTCCATAATGTTGTCAGACACTTACAATAATAATCTGAGCCTGTCAGCGGCAAAAACAGAACTTTTAGTGGACGGAAACTGAAGGTGTGCATTTGCCCAATAACTTAGATTGTAGCTTGTTTTGCCACTGCTGACTGCAGCTGACTTGCTTAATTCTGGACCAGTTTTAAACATTGTTTTTCCCATCATTCCTTTGACCACAAAAACGTGAAAATATGGTCTAGGTTGAAAAAGAAATGAATGTGGACTGTGTGTCAAACCTGGAGTAACCTGATTATGTATACAGAATTAAACAATGAAATGCATGTTGTTAGTAGTCTAAAAGATTCCTATATTTATAAAATATTGAAGAGGGCAGTTATACTACAATTTAGCCAAATGTCTCTCCATTGGACGTCCTGTTGAGACAGGATGTTGAGGCGTGCAGTAACACCGGGAGGGATCATTTGAAGAATGTGTGACGGTTTGTTTGGTTGGCGTTTTTATTTCCACCTACTGGTTCAGCATGAGGTTACTGTTAAACACACAGCGCTTTCAGGAACGAACAGAGTTCAAGATGGAAAAATACAAGAAAATAAACACTGCCAAGGTGTTTATTATGACGTGGAAATCTGGGCCACAACAAGGAGAAGGTTACAGTCTGTCAGATAGAATAATAACTGCAGAGTATTAATAACACACACTGATGTCTGCTACAACAGCAAATGCACTCAGATATGAAGCATTCCTCTGTGTGTGTGTGTGTGTGTGTGTGGGTGGGGGGGCTTGTTTAACTATATTTGTGGGGTCCAAAAACCTGGAGTTCAGTGTACTTGTGGGGTCCCGACAGCTTTGTGGGGCCAAAATGCTGCACCCCACAAGTTTAAAGGGCTGTTTGAGGGTTAAGACTTGGTTTTAGGATTAGGGTTAGAATGAGGTTCTGGTTAGGGTGAGGGTAAGGGTTAAGGTTAGGCATTTAGTCGTGATGGTTAAGGTTAGGGTAAGGGGCTAGGGAATGCATTATGTCAATGACAGGTCCCCACAAAGATAGTGAAACAAACCTGTGTGTGTGTGTGTGTGTGTGTGTGTGTGTGTGTGTGTGTGTGTGTGTGTGTGTGTGTGTGTCTTACAGGCTTTCCAGGCTCTTGGTTCCCGTCAGATCTGGAAACTCTGTGAGATCTGCTGCTCCGTTCAGAGAGCTGAGAAACAGGCAGAGAGTTTGTTGCAATACAGATAAACATTGTCTCTTTATTTCAGTTTGTGTTTGTATTCTTTGCGTGGTCAGTGTCTGATTACAGTAACTGAGGGGGCAGAAGATTACTGAATAACTTCTAAGTGTTTTATCTGCTGCACGTTTCTCACAGTGTGCGTAGCTCTGGTAGGTTCTGAAAGGCAGATCGTCCAACAGACTGGATCGGGTTGTCGTAGAAAAATCTATAAAACACAAACAAACAGCTTCATTGTACAATAACACACATGGCAACATACTAAATACCAATTGACTGAAGACTTGTAGTCCCTTGTCTGTTTTGTTCTAGACTCATCAGACTTTGTGTCCAGTTTTACACACTGTCAGGTTTACTTTGGGGGAAATATCACATTTCAAAGCTTACATCATTTCTTAAAAGGCATTTTAAATTGACTGAAATATAATTTCTCATCGTCAGCTCAACACTAAACATTGAGGTAAGTTTACTTATGGAGGATTACTGAATGACCCGTTAGGGGTGAGGTAGTCTCGCATTGCCAGACCTTCCTCCACAGCGCTGCGGAGGAAGGTCTGGCTAGTCCACACAGCATTCTGGGATGGGCGAAAAACCTGCTCTGGTTTATTGGCATTTCTTTAAACCAATCACAATCGTCTTGGGCGGTGCTAAGCGCCGGACGGAGCCACGGTGCCTCTGACAGCTGTAGGGCAGCTAACATTAACTATAGCTGTCTCCATGAAGCTCCCAGCTAAGCTCCTATAACTCGCGACGCAGTTAGGAAACACGAACCAGCTAACTATTGATAACATGAGCATTTTGGCTCAGTGGATGATGATGTTAAAGTCATGTTAAAACTATTTCCCACCCTTCTGATTCCCAGCCGCAGCCTGTCATTCCCACTGTAGGCTAATAACGTTACTCAGTACGTAACGTTATTAACGTTAACGTGATCTAAAGACCTCACAATGCCTTGTGTTTTTCACTCCCGCTTACTTATTGTTCATCAGACGTGACATGACAAATTCACGTTTCCACGTTTCGTTCTCACACGGGTAGGCCAAGGGGAAAAGACGGAAATTAGCTAACTGGTTCGACTTTTGGAATTCGTTCCAACAGCCCTAGTGGATAGAGACTAAGGTTGAGGGGTCCTGACCATGGATGTATAACAATAACTAGAGACCGGATCCCAAAATGTCGCCTTTTCAGTTTAATGATAATTGCTCGCCTGGTGCATACGCCAAAAAGTTTCTAAGCTTGCGGGGTTTACTTCCGTGATATGCGTCCTGCTGATGATTCGCAGTAGTGTTTCTCCCGCTGACCCTGCCCGCCCATGGACTTTTACATTGTGGCATAGGTGTAATTTAAAGGGGGGGGTGGGGAGGTTACAACCCCCCCAATAATCAAAACTGGCCAGTGCAATCCCCCCCCGCCCCCCAAATATCTAATAATAATTTACTTTTTTTTATATTAAAGACATTTACTCCCCTCCTTGTTGAACCCAAAGTTACGCCCTTGCATTGTTGTGGCGTCACAGGTTTATATATAGCTTTTCTCAGGTAGAGGGAAGTGATTTAAAAAATCTAAATAGAAAGAGTCATAATCAACCGTTTTAGCAGTTCCAGGTTTCCTGGTAGTCTCTGGCAAGTCTCTTTTACAATGGTGGGGAAAATCATGTCCTTGTCAAAGTTGTTTGACAAATATGTGAGATGAGTCAGAGGTACCTACATGGTGATAAGCGAGGGGTTCCCCGTGAAGGCGTGCTCCGGGATAGACTGGATGTTGTTGCTATGAAAGCCACTAAACAGGAAAACAGAACAGAAGATAGTTTTCCTCCTTCCTTCATTCCTGATCCCTTACTAGTAAACAGTGGCGGAAGAACTACTCATTCATAAGTACAACTTCAAACTACTTTATATACAGTTAGATAGTTTAGTCCAGTGGTTCCCAACCTAGGGGTCGGGCCCCTCAAAGGGTCACCAGATAACTCTGAGGGGTCAGAGACAAAGAAGACACTTTGAGCCTTGAACAAGTATTCAAATACAACCATCTGAGTAGATGGCGGAACAAGTAGATCTTTGGTGCAAATGGTAACAGCTGTTTTAGAAAATCTTTCAACAATCAGCGTTGCAATTTGTAAGCTTATCATATGTATGTTAATGTAAAAATGTAATGTGTAGAGTAACTAGAGCTGTCAAAAAAATGTAGTGGAGTAAAAAGTAGGCCTACAATTTTGTTCCTCTGTTACGTAGAGAGGTTGAAGTATAATGGCGTTTTTCCATTACATGGTACCTGCTCGCCTCGCCTCGACTCTTCTCGACTCGACACACTGTGCGTCCGGTTTCCATTGCAGATGTTAGTACCGCCTCAGCGTGGCTGGTCGTCTTATATGCCGGCTCGACACACACACCAGTGCACAAGTATAAACATCAGGCCACTTGAGCTTGTTTTACAGTTCTGCGGAGGCTCCACGCAGAGCTTTCGCCGTAGCCTATGTAAAAAGTGGTCTGATGTTTATACTTGTGCGTCGAGCCGGCATGTGTGTGTGTACGTGGCTACGGCGAAAGCTCTGCCTGGAGCCTCCGCAGAACTGTAAAACAAGCGGCGCCGCAGTAAACTGCCGTGACCTAACGCGACACACAGAAGGTGGAAGGTGTGTTGTTGTTGCCAGAAGACACATTTAGTTTCAAATGAAGCTGGAGGCAGCAAAAAAAAAACACAGCTGGCTGAACTGGCTTTCACGTCACCTTTTGGTATCGGCTCAGCTCGCTTGGAACCTCGACGGAGGTGGTACTAAAAAAAGTACCTGTTAGCAGGTACCGGGGACTTTTTTTCGTAATGGAAAACCAAAAAAGGCGAGTAGAGTCGAGGCGAGTCGAGCAGGTACCACGTGATGGAAAAGCGCCATAAAACACTCAAGTATAGTATAAACACTATAAAAAAAAGACAGGACAGAGGCTTAGCAATGCTAACCACAGCACTGTGGACATTAAAATAGACCTGCACTTGTTTTTTGGGTGTTTTCATCTTAAAGGACAATTCCGTTGTATGGAACCATCTACGTTATTTATTTTTTTGACAATTTGGTTGAAAGAAAACCCAAATTTCTGACTTTTTGAGAACAACAGGAGGGTTAAGACAAAAAAAAACTTTGTATGCTATGTTGGCTAAAGTGCGGAACCTGAGCTGGTCTCATCTAAATGCATTAATGTTGTCTTTTTCAGTCAAAAACATACAAATACTCACAGTTCCTTCAGGTGACTGAGGGACCGGATGGCCGTCGGAAACTCAACCAGGCTGTTGTAGTTCAAATCTCTGAGAGAAAAAGAGAGAGAAATATAAATGACAGGGAAGCAACTTGGGAATAAAAAGTTGTGAATGTTATGTGACACAGAAGATTAAACATCAGCAGTCAGTGAGATCTCTCAACACACACACACACAAACAGGTTTGTAGCACTATCTTTGTGGGGACCTGTCATTGACATAATGCATTCCCTAGCCCCTTACCCTAACCTTAACCATCACGACTAAATGCCTAACCTTAACCCTTACCCTCACCCTAACCAGGACCTCATTCTAACCCTAATCCTAAAACCAAGTCTTAACCCTCAAACAGCCCTTTAACCTTGTGGGGTCCAGCATTTTGGGCCCCACAAGGCTGTTGGGACCCCACAAGTATACTGGACTCCCGGTTTTTGGACCCCATGAATATAGTTAAACAAGCCCACACACACACACACACACACACACACACACACACACACACACACACACACAGTGAATACCTGATCCAGACTGGGATTAGCACCACTGCATCAGATATGATGCATCTAAATTGGGAATGTCAACCTTAAAATGGAATGATTACTGGAATGTCAGCTCTAGATATGGAATATCTGGGGTCAGCTTTTATTTTGAGAAGATCTAGGCTGCGTCCGAAATTCCACACTATCATGTTATTTAGTAGCTAAAACAGTATGTGATATTTTTTTAATATGTCAAAACCCTTAGTATGAAACCAATAGTATGTGAATTGCATACTATTTCCGGTAAAATATTACAGTATGCAATACCGGACACTACGCCAGCATAAGTATCACACAATGCAATGCGGTAGCAACGACAACGCTCATAACAGACAAACAGACAGAAACCAAGAAGCTGAATTACATTTCTACATATTTAAACGACTGTTGGTGTAAATGTTTACCTTTTTCAGTAATATAAGCGTTATCTGGCGATGCCGCTAGAGCGAAGGTCCGCAGAGATTACCACGATTACGTGTCTTCAACACATAGACTTAAACCTGCATTGTATCTGAATTCCAGCAGGGGGCGACACGTGCGGTTGCAAAAGAAGTTTGGTTTCTGTAGAAGTCTATGAGAAAGTGACCCACTTCTCACTTGATTTATTACCTCAGTAAACATTTTCATAATGAGTTTATGGTCTCAATCTCAAGTTTTAAGTCTTCTGCTACACAGAATGATGTTCATTTTTTGAATTATGGTCTTGATGATTTTAAAGTCGGCGATAAAGCAGGGGGTGTTTAGGGCGTGGCTATGATGTGATTGCCAGTGAAAGTGTGTATTGTAACGTAGCGTGTAAGGGCTCCTCCCTCTTGTCTAAAATCCTCACATCCGCAACCAGGATGGCTGCGCCCTTAACGGAAATTTATTTTTTAAAAGCCTTTGTTGGTAATGACTAGCCTGGTCCTACCAGTCTCTGGTCCACTAGCCTGGTCCTACCAGACTCTGGTCCACTAGCCTGGTCCTACCAGACTCTCGTCCATTAGCCTGGTCCTACCAGACTCTCGTCCATTAGCCTGGTCCTACCAGACTCTGGTATATTAGCCTGGTCTTACCAGACTCTCGTCCATTAGCCTGGTCCTACCAGACTCTGGTACATTAGCCTGGTCCTACCAGACTCTCGTCCACTAGCCTGGTCCTACCAGTCTCTCGTCCACTAGCCTGGTCCTACCAGACTCTCGTCCATTAGCCTGGTCCTACCAGACTCTGGTATATTAGCCTGGTCCTACCAGTCTCTGGTCCACTAGCCTGGTCCTACCAGACTCTCGTCCACTAGCCTGGTCCTACCAGACTCTCGTCCATTAGCCTGGTCCTACCAGACTCTCGTCCATTAGCCTGGTCTTACCAGACTCTCGTCCATTAGCCTGGTCCTACCAGCCTCTCTCCATTGACAAGTGTTAACTTCCTTGAAGGCGGTACTCTGTTGAAGTTTAAAACTATTGGATCTGCCCAGAGCCACTCTGGATCTGCCATAACCAATCGCTAACGTTTGGTCGTGACGTATGTCATGCGCATGTGCAACAAGAGGGGAGACCGACAACTATCGGCTTATATTTAGCATTAGCATCGCTAGCCTTAGCCTTAGCCAACTCCTTCACCACTAACGGAGCGAGCTGGAAAATCAAACTGTTCCTGAACCCCGTGGGGAGGAGGGCCACAACATCATGGCCACCAACACAACTCAGCAAAGATTGTTCTTGCTCAGGCTTTAACTTCTGGATATTCGGCAGCATTGCTGCCACAACAGACCGAATGGCTTCGCTTGCATCTTTCTAGCGCATGACCTCAACGTCATCGTTCTCAGCCACTCCCTCTGTTCGCTGATTGGACCTACAAATATTTGACCGATAAGTAAGTAGGAGGGCGGAGCCAGGCTAGGTAATGACAGCTTCAAGACGCCTCCTATATGAAGAAACTAGTCGCACACATTGCTCAGCTGTGATTTTTGCCCATTCTTCTTTCTCTGAAACCAATTGAGAGTGAGAATGTCACGGTACATTTCTCCATTCATCCTTTCTTCAATTATATGAAGTCTGCCAGTGCCAGATGCTGAAAAACAGCCCCACACCATGATGCTCCCACCTCCAAACTTCACTGTTGGTATGGTGTTTTTAGGGTGATGTGTAGTGCCATTTCTCCTCCAAACGTGGAGTATGCTATGACAGCCAAAGAGTTCAATTTTGGTCTCATCTGACCAGATTATATTCTCCCAGTATGTCATTGGCTCGTCCAGATGTTGTGCAGCAAACTTTAGGCGAGCTTCCACATGGCTTTTCTTGAGCAGTGGTGTATTACGTGGTGTGCGTGCATAGAGGCCATTGCGGTTGAGTGTGTTTCAAAGTGTGTTTTCTTTGAAACAACTGTACCTGCTTCTGCCAGGTCTTTCTGAAGAGCTCCGCGAGCGGTCTTTGGTTCTTCAACAACTCTTCTAAGTATTCTATAGACTCCTCTGTCAGAAATCTTGCGAGGAGCACCTGGTCCTGGCCGGTTAATGGTGAAATTATGTTCTTTCCACTTCCAGATAATGGCCCCAACAGTGCTCACTGGAACTTTCAGAAGTTTAGATATTTGTCTGTAATCAATGCCATCCGTATGATTTTCTACAATAAGCTTCTTTGCTTTTACCCATCATGAAATGCTTCTTGAGTGACACCTTGGTAATGAGAAATCTTTTTATAGGCCATCATTTACGACTAATCCAGCTGATATTAATTTGTACTAATAGGGGGCAGGATTGCTTCCTAAATACTGACAGATTTCAGCTGGTTTATTGGCTTCCCCTGCCTTTTTACACCCCTTTTTCTTCATGTGTTCAATATTTATTCCCATTATTATTCCACTTTATTACACATTACTTTTGTCATGGACATACATGTTTTGATTTCTTGTATGTCTGGATTACTTGGGTTGTTACTGACATCTGGTGAAAATTTCATTCCAATAGCCCCATCAGAAATATATTTACTGGGAAAAAAGTTGACGCGTTCAATACTTATTTTCCCCGCTGTATATATATATATATATATATATATATATATATATATATATATATATATATATATATATATATATATATAGGGAATGTCAGCTGTATACTGTGAATGATAGCTCTATAATGGAAAGGCCAGCTCTACAATGCTGTGGGAATGCCAGCTTCAGACTTGGAAAGCGTTTCATGTAAATGTTTGTGTTTCAAACTCGATGTTTAGCTTAATCTTTTCTCTGTCTTTTAAGTGTAATAAAGTAAACATTTAACTGTGCCTTGCTCTTTTCTTTCATCACCAGTAGAGACTAGAGCATTCTCCGAGTCTACACATGGCTTCAATTAGGTCCTCTCATCCATCTCTGGGATGCAGGTGGCTTCTACACACACATACATACACTGTGTGGAATGAAGCTGCCACATTGTGAAAATACCATTAAATTGAAATTGCTTCAGTCTGGTCCTGAGTGTGTGAATGCATGTGTGTGTCCAGAGGATGATTTGTAACAACAATAGCTGCTATATGCTTTCTGCCAAACTATTATTGATGGAATTTGAAGGGCTATGATTGGATGAGAGCTGGGTAATAGGTTTTTGATTTAGTCCGTTTAAGGGCTCCAGAGGTTTTTGGGAAATGTTAATTATCGTAATGTCATGCTGTAAATTGTGCATGCTGATTAGGTTCAATAGGTTATGTAAGACGGTGGAGCAACATCAGGCGTCCTGCAGTAACAGTCCTGGGAATTTCTTCCATAGACAATGTTAGGTGATGAACCAGACTGGGAATGCCAGCTTGGAAAACCAACTCTTAACTGGGAACTATTTAACTCTAGACTTCTAATACTAACTCTACACTGGGAATTGTCATATCTAGACTGCGAATGTCAGATCTAAAGAGTGAATGGTCAGCTCTAGATCAGGTCACATCTGCTTTATACCTGGAATACCATCTCTAGACTGATAATACAGCTATATATTGAGAATGTCAGCTTCATACTGGGAATAAACGCTAAATGTTAGCTCTATAATGGATAGGCCAGCTCTACAATGCTGTGGGAATAGTCAGCTCTAGACTGGAAACATCAGCTCTAGACTGTGAAAACCAACTCTACAATGGGATTGTTTTACCTCTGGACTGCTAATACTAACTCTATACTGGGAATTGTCACATTTAGAGTGGAATACCAGATTTATACTGGGAGTACACACTAGATAGAGTTGGACACAAGCTATATAGGGGATTTCATTTGTCCTAGGATGGGAATACCTACTGCCACATTGAAATGCTAGATGTAATACCAGATCCATGCTCGAAATTATCTGCTCTGGACTGGGAATACCAATTATATACTGGGACTAGACTGTGAAAACCAACTCTACAATGGGATTGTTTTACCTCTGGACTGCTAATACTTAGTCTTTACTGGGAATTGTCACATTGAGACTGGGAATACCAGATTGTGAAAAGGCTTCCTTTCTTCCTTTTCACTAGGCCCTGTTCCAAAAATGAAGACTGTTTTGTGTCTGCTTAATTCTTAAGTTCACTGTAATGTTGTAGGCTGTTTTAGTTTGTTACATTATTATTTGACATAGGCCTGTTCAGCAGGTTTTATGGGTTCATAGTGTTGTGCTATGGTTCTGCCTGTGATGTGGGGGGTAGATCACCTGCTCACCAGCTTAATCAGGGAGAGTGGATGCAGGTTTGCTTCATTAGGTCCTTTCTGTAGGGAGGGGCTGGGCAATCCCAAGGTGAAGAACAATAGGTAAGATAGTTCTGCAGCAAATGACATGCTTATAATATTTGGGGTGCTTATTGTAGTGGGTGCACATATATGTATAAATAGTAATGTTGGCAGTAACTGATCTATCCAATTGTAATGATGTTTTGAGAAACGTAAGTGTTAATGTTGTTTACTCAGGTTAGCTCACCCTATAATCACCTGTGCAGGTGGTAGTTTCTAATTAGGGGAGGCTGAGTTAAAAGGGCTTCAGGAGCAGAAGGTCAAAGAAACGTGGCAGCTTGCTGTGACGTTGCCGTTTTGTTTGCTGTTATTTTGCCTAAGTTTAATATTGTTTTTTTGTATTGTGAGTATATTTTGGTGTCATTTTTGTTAATAAAGACACAAAGTGTGAACTTGAAAAGCCTCCTCTCCAGTCGTCAATTGTGACACGGATGTATACATTAAATTGGTCAACTCTAATCCTGGAATATCAGATCAACTTGAAATTTTAGCTCATGATTTGGAATTCCTGGGGTCAGCTTTTATTTTGACAGCAAAAACGTGGAAAAACCTGATCCAGCTTTCTGATTATTCTCTGCCAGGTGTGCACGTAGTAGCAAATAAACAATGTTCCCAGTGTGTTGAACTGTTCCTTTAATGGTGGATAAGGAATGCATTTGTCTTGATTGACAAGTGTCTCAGCCTTTCCCGCTCAGTACTGGTGGTTTTTGGCGGCATATGCTTGCCACGGATAGTTACAAGGTATTTTTATGGTTTAAACCTCTGAGGTTTCTGATGTTTTGAAAGCTGGGTTTGGGGTTTTCTGTTCACCACCACTTTCGTCACTTACTGGAACCAGAACATCCTAATTTGGGCAAAAGGGACAGGGCTTAGGTGAAGCTGAGGTGGGCAAGAGAAGGGAAAAAACCACATCTGAACTCGTCTGTGATGTTCTTCATAAACCTGGGTGTGTTTTCCTTTAAGACTGAACCGAGCTTGTTGAATAATTTCTTTTTTTTTTCTGTTTTCATTTCCGTTTTCTGCTTCTCTCTCTGTTTGTGTTTGTAGTTTCAGATGAACATGAGTCTCTGGTGTGGTTTATTATTGCTGATCCTACAGGTACACACACACACACACGTATGCACACACACACACACACACACACACAAACACTCACACACACACAAACTGCCAGTGTGTGTGCATGTATAGTAATTATGATTAGCATACAGCCAAGGCCACACACAGAGCCACACGCATATACAGAAGTATTTCCAAATGAAGGCTGTGTGTGTTTGTGTGTTTAAACCTGCTTCTCTGGTTGACTGAGGAAACAGAAACATTTCTATATACACACACATTCCTTATTTATACACACACACGCACGCACGCACGCACACACACACAGAGGTTAATCTGCCTCGACTCCATCTAATATCCAGAAATAAAAAAAAATAGATCACATGTTAACCACTAGTGGCAGAAATAGGGGCTAAATTTTGGACATTTGAAATTCCCTTTCACTCTTACAGGGAGGTCTTGTACGATTATCGTACATGTTTGCAGTGTTGCTGTGAGCTTTTGATCACCTTAATGATGAATTAAAACACTGAGCAAACAAAACAAAAAAGTGAAATTAAAGTAAAAGGAGAAACGCTAGCGTGCTGTTTATTCAAAGGAAGCTCTTGGCTGCTTTTCAAAGTAAAATGTTGTTGACTTAATTGAAAAACCGTGATTAATGTTCAACTGTGAAGAAATACAGAGATACATTTATATATTAGGTTTTTTGATTTCCTTGTGCTTCTATTGTTATTAACTCAAGAAGGTGATGTTTTCGGCTCAGTTTGTCTGTCAGCAGGATTGCAGAAAAACTATACTGACACAATTGTCATGAAACTTGGAAGTTATTGTAAAAAAAAACATTGTTATTGGGTAGGTAGGTAGGTAGATAGATAGATAGATACTTTATTCATCCCGAGGGAAATTGTAGGCATCCAGTAGCTTAGTCAACCATAACACAACAAACACACATACACACATATATCTCACATACATAAAAATCACTCACAGAAATGTTAAGAGTGAACAATGAGTGAAGAGATTACAAAGGTCTGGTATGGACTGACCATGTGATGCAATGACCATGATAAGGTGCTATGGTAGTGTGTGTGTGCAATGGCGGTAGTGCAAAAGAGAACAGTGCAGGGATTGAACATTGCAATAGCTTATTATTAAATATTAACTATGAACTATGAAAAGACAAGAATGTAAACATAATAGAATTGCTTGACAAACAAGAAAAGGAATAATATACTTTAGCGTACATTTACTTATTCTTACTTATCTTTTTTTATTAGACAGGTGCAGAAACTGTGGTTTTGGAGGTTTTTTGTTGACTGACTGACTGCACACAGCATCTTAAAAGTCCTGTTCTCAAAGTGGGGTTGCCAGGTTTGAGCTAACTCCACTGTCAAAACAAGTAAATGTGACAAACATGCCAGGTGTTTTGTAGACAAGGTAAACAGTCCCATATTAAAGGAAAATATGTAATCATGTAATGCATTTTGTCACCTTTTGTACATACATAAATGAATAACTTGTCTGGATTTTGAGGGCTCATTTGACTGTTGAGACGAATAATAAAATAATAGATTTCCCAAACTTGGAGCGTTGCTGTTCAAATTAAATCCTGTTAAGTGTTCTCTACAAACGTATAAATTAAACCTCTCTGTCATCTCCTAACCCTTCACCCTGACCCTAACTCAACCCTGACTTCTTCAACTCCTCCCCAAAACACACACACACACACACACACACACACATAAACAGAGAAACTCACAGCGTCTCCAAACTGTGGAGTCCGTGGAAGCAGTTTGTTCCCATGGAAACGATCCTATTGTTGTTGAGATGCCTATAGTGAAAAGGAGAGAGAGAGAGACTGATGGACTAATGAAGCAGACAAAGAGTGCATGTGTGTGTGTGTGTGTGTGTTTTTTTTAAAAGGGGCCCCGGGGCCTCTCAAGAAGGTTTTATTTCTTTTGGTAATTTCATGCAAATTAGCTTCAAGCCGATTGGACAAAAGAAATGACAGCCGACTTCAATGCTGCCGCACTGAATGCCATCACACACACACACACACACGCACACCAAGCAAACACACACACACACACACACACACACACACACACACACACACACACACAGAGTTTTGCATGTTATTAAGAAGCTATTACAGACAGTCACTGCCCAGTAAGTTAAACCTAATGTAGCCACAGCTCCAAGTAACAGTCTGCACACACAGACAAAATAAAATATTACCAAAAACCTTATTCTGTAAACCCCACAAGTTCAGATATTCTAAGTCCAGCTTATTGAAACACATTTTATATAATTAAATTAACTTCAACTGCCCAACCAACCTGCTAAGTACTGCTCATTAGCTAACTACCTAACTGACTTACTTACTAACTGACCAACTAACTAACTAATTCACTAGTCAACTTCTGAGCTCAACTATCTACTGAGTAACATTTCAGGCTAACTTCATGAACCCAGGGATCAACTGACCATAGCAACCTAATTTACTGGCTAGCTAACAGACTGTCTTATTTATTACCACTTGGGCTAACAAACTAGCTAGCTTACTAACCAGCTGATTAACCATAACTACATTACGGACTAAAATATTGACTAACTCCCTTATAAACCAAAAGGCTAACCAACTGACTGAAAAAGTCACGTACTACTACTAACCTAATGAAAACCAACTGACTAACCTTCATGGCTAACTCACTGTAAACCAAGAAGCTAACCAACTGCCTAGCATAAAGGCTGACTTACTTGCTAACAAACAGATTAAGCTACTGGCTAATGTTAACTTACTGTCTAAATAGCTAACCTTCTAGCTAACCTGCTATTATCCCACTGACTAGCCTTCATGGCTAACTTAGCTGTAAATCGAAATAGCTAACTACCTGCCTAACATACTAGCTAACTTGCTAACAAACAGATTAAGCTACTGGCTAATGTTAACTTACTGTCTAAATAGCTAACCTTCTAGCTAACCTGCTATTATCCCACTGACTAGCCTTCATGGCTAACTTAGCTGTAAACGAAATAGCTAACTACCTGCCTAACATACTAGCTAACTTACTTGCTAACAAACAGATTAAGCTACTGGCTAATGTTAACTTACTGTCTAAATAGCTAACCTTCTAGCTAACCTGCTATTATCCCACTGACTAGCCTTCATGGCTAACTTAGCTGTAAACGAAATAGCTAACTACCTGCCTAACATACTAGCTAACTTACTTGCTAACAAACAGATTAAGCTACTGGCTAATGTTAACTTACTGTCTAAATAGCTAACCTTCTAGCTAACCTGCTATTATCCCACTGACTAGCCTTCATGGCTAACTTAGCTGTAAACAAAGTAGCAAACCGCCTGCCTAAAATACAAGCTGACTTACTTGCTAACTAACTAACTTACTAACTTACATGGCTAACATTAATTTACTGGTTAACTGATATCGACTAGGTCATTTATCGAATAAACAACTACTAAACAACTAGCTAATCTACTAGCTTACTTACTAACCAGCTACTAGCTAACTCCTTTTATACGGAAGCGTAGTACTGCCACGCCTGAAAAAGAAAAGCATATCAGTATCACGTTATTACGTGACAAGGTTATGTAATAACAAGATATTTTCAGGTTTTAACAAGATACTATCACGTTATTACAACATACAAACTTATCAAGTTATAACAAGAACATTTTCTTGTCATAACAATATACTATTTATCACGTTATAACGTGAAAAGTTTCACGTAAAAATTTGATAAATAGTATATTGTGAATATGTATGCATAATACATGTATTCACTGTTCATTTTTTTTTTTAAGATTTTTTTTTTGGGCTTTTCCGTCTATCATTTTTGACAGGACAGCTAGGTGAGAAAGGGGAGAGAGAGAGAGGGGGAAGAAATGCAGGAAATGGTCACAGGTCGGATTTGAACCCTAGACCTCTGCGTCGAGGCATAAACCTCTCAGTACATGTGCGCCTGCTCTAACCACTGAGCCAACCCGGCCACACCACTGCTCATTTTCAGGCTTTAAAAAAAATATTAAGTGTGTTTGTGTCGTACGTACAGCACCACCAGGCGGCCCAGCTTGCTGAAGGCGTGATCTGGAACGTGGCTGATGTGGTTCAGGGCGAGCGTCATGGCCTGCAGGGCTGGCAGCTCGCTTAGCGCATCCATCGGCACCTCCGTCAGAGAGTTATCATCCAACCACAGGTGACGGAGCAAGCGCAGGCCGGAGAAACAGCCAATGGGAACGCTGGAGATGTGATTGGCGTCCAGGCGGCTACGGAGAGATTTACATACAGTGTAAGTTTACATTAACTCACCAGTTTATGTGTCCATTAAAGTGAGATTTTGGCAATATAAAAATATGAATATGAAGTTCCTTTATGCAAATATATGCGAAATAATGTAACCGAACATTTAGGTTTATTTAATTCGAAATATGTTTTTAAATATATTTTCAATATGCCAACCTATGAAAACATATTTTGATATTTCAGCTTTTTTTTAAACATTTTCCAATGCACGAACAGCTTCAATGCGAATATATATATAAAAATTAAAAAACACAACCTGTATTTACACTTTTCTTTATTTAATTATGAATTGTAACCATTTATTTTTTTATTGCGTGATTTAAAAAAAAGCGTTGTTATTATTATTATTATTATCATCATCATCATCATCATCATCATCATCATCATCATCACTGCCGTCCTGAAAAGTCTTGGTTTAACCATGCAACACATTCCAATAAAAATGTGATATCTGACGAGATAAGGCGACTGCCGACTGGTCACGTGACGCCGGCTACAGAGTGAGAGCTGTGCGTCGAATCAGCAGCCGTTGCTAGCTGAGTTTAGCCGACAAAAAGTGAGCGTCATGTGGCGACGATAGTTAGGTTTAGGCACCAAAACGTCTAGTTAAAGATGCAGTAGGTAAAACTTCTAAAACTACCTTTCTGTCATATTTGCTGAAACTGACCCTATGTTCCAGTAGAACTACATGAAGCAGGTAATAAAAAAATGGCTCCACCTACAGCCTGTAGTGTGATTTGCAAAAATCCACAGCTCCCTGTTCAGATGCACCAATCAGGGCCAGGGGGGATGTCTAACTGTTCAGATGCACCAATCAGGGCCAGGGGGGGTGTCTAACTGTTCAGATGCACCAATCAGGGCCAGGGGGGCTGTCTAACTGTGTGTCAATCACTGCTCATGCACACGCATTCATTCTCCCTTGTGGGGGGAGGGGCTTAGGAGACCGTTTTGGGCTTTATCAGAAAGGGGGGAGGGACTGAGAAGTTGTTTGACAGTTGTTGACTGAGAAGACATTTTTTGGCTAAGTCCTGGATCTTCCCAGTCCTACCTACGGCACCTTAAGTTTAGAGAAAAGATCGTGGTTTGGATTAAAACACTCCCCGGGAATGAACACGCATTTCCTGGGTGAAAGTCTTTTATCTGGCCTCCATCAGGGCGGTAGTGAAAGTAACTTAGCCCGAAAACATTAACGAATAAAAGCATGGTTTTATAATGAGTGTTTACGATGTGCAAATTGGTCATTTAAAACGTAAAAACAAGACACTGGCAGAAAACTTCTACTTTTTCAATACATGCGAGAGAATTTCAGCTTTGATGAGGAGCAGCATTTGCAGAATATAAATCGGGGGACTTCACCAACCTCCCTTTGAAGCCGTTGAAGAGGAACGTTAGAGATCAAGTGTTTGAACAGCACGGAGGAATGATCGGCAGGCTGCTCGAGCACCACTCCACCAGCCCAAGGGCTCTCCGGGTAAACGAAGGTATTTTAATGAGCACACACTTATTGCTAAGAGGGTTTATATAAGTGGGTAGTTAAATCTACAGCATTGCATCATATTCTATAAGATCATCATATGTTTTAAGCATCGCTGTCCTGTGACAACCACGTATCTCTAAAAGGATTGAAAACGTTTCATGGTGTCAGAAAAACAGCCCTGTTTTCAGCTCTGTGACGACGCATTTGTCAGCTGATCCGAGAGGCTTTTTGAAGACTTTATTTAGTTTAAGGAGGAGGAGAATTTTCTCAACAAATAAAGGAACACTTCATCCCTCAGTTTATCACAAACATTCAACATCAACACATCTGGAGATGCATGTTTTTATTTTATTTTGGTCTGTCTTGGAGTCATGAAACATAAACATGCATCTATACAAAGAGGTCTGTCTGTCTGTCTGTCTCTCTGTCTGTGTGTCTGTCCGTCTGTGCATCTGTCTCTCTGTCTGTCCATCTGTGTGTGTGTTTCTGTCTGTCCGTCTGTGTGTCTGTCTGTCTGTCTGTCTGTCCGTCTGTGTGTCTGTGTGTCCGTCTGTCTGTGTGTCTGTCCGTCTGTGTGTCTGTCTGTCTGTGTGTCTGTCCGTCTGTCCGTCTGTGTGTCCGTCTGTCTGTGTGTCTGTCCGTCTGTCCGTCTGTGTGTCCGTCTGTCTGTGTGTCTGTCCGTCTGTCTGTGCTGACAATACCTCCTCTGTTCTCATACAGACACAGAGGAGAGAGAAGGATGGGACTTCACATAATGGTCCATCAGATAAATGAGAGAGAGACCTCCAACAAAAAGAAAGACCCAGACGTCTCCATTCTTATTCCCTTATCTACACACACACACACACACACACACACACACACACACACACACAGGTACAGTTTCAATATAATTACCGTGTGTTATCAGACTGAAGGAACACAGTGTCCGGACTACATACATTAATATAGCGGCCTGTGTGTGTGTGTGTGTGTAGATAGACTGATGTGTGTCTGTACTATAAAAGGTAGACTAGACTAAAGGTGTGCTTTCACCCAAAGTGTGTAAAGCGTGACATGTGTGTGTGTGTGTGTGTGTGTGTGTGTGTGTGCGTGACTCACAGTGACTGCAGGTTGTGCAGGTTGTTGAAGGCCTCAGCAGGTACAGACATCAGCTGGTTGTTCTGGAGCATCCTGGTTCAAGAGAACAAACAAAACAATGAAGGATGAGTTTTGGGAAACACACTTATTTGTTTTCTCTCCGAGAGTCAGATGAGACGTTCGATACCACATTCTTGTCTGTGTGGTAAATACGGAGCTACAGGCTAAAGGAAACATTGGAATATGAACATAAATGGTGACCTGGGGATGAGTCAACATGTGCAAAAACTGTTCATTAAACTGAGACACTTACACATGAAAGTGTCTCTGTGAATGATTAGCACCAGTAAACATACCACACATTATTACAGTGTGTGTGTGTGTGTGTGTGTGTGTGTGTGTGTGTGTGTGTGTGTGTGGGTTGCTCTCTTAAACAATCGTAGTGAGGACATTTCTGCATTGTAAAGCGGTATCACCGGATCTTCAAAGGACTGTTTGAAGACTTTGGTGTGTGTGTGTGTGTGTGTGTGTGTGTGTGTGTGTGTGTGTGTGTGTGTGTGTGTGGACTTACAGCACTTTCAGGTTGTAAAGGCCGGTGAACGCTCCTCTGGGGATGACTGACAGATCGTTTCCCGCCAAACGCCTGAGACAGACAGAGAGAGAGGCAGAGGAAAGATCCTGATGCATTACTGTAATGTAAAAAAAACAACAGTTTGACCATGGATTTGTTCATCTGTGCACATAAATAACCACATCGACTGAAACAAATCCACCTTCCACAAACAGCATTACCATTAACTTGTCATGAATACAGCAGTACAACCTTAAAATACAGATACTAGCCTACAGAGTCATACTCTGGAGCAAACTACAAGACATTTACTTTGAGTCTCAGGTGGTTTTCTTGTTGACATCGAGGTTCACAAGCTGAACAAGTGATCTCAGAGGAAGTGAACTGATAACAAGGACCCAGTTGTTCAAAAACCTAAAAGGTCCCACATTGTTAAAAAGTGAGACTTCCAGATTACTTTACTTTATTATAAAGCAAGTCGAGGTGCTATAAAAATACTGTGAAAGTATCAAAACGAGATCAACGGTTGTAGTTTGGTTATGTTTAGGCACAAAAACTACTTACTTAAAGGTCCAGTGTGTAGCGTGTTTAGTTGTTCATTATCAAAATCTGTGTTGCCCGCTGACAAACGTGTCCTTTTTCATGTAAATATTTACTCTCTACCATCAATCCTCATGATTCCTTGGCTTGAAATGTTACACTTTGCGTTTGCATGAACTCGGGGTAGACGCCTCCATATTCATGCTCCATCTTGAGATCACGTGTAGCCGGTAAGAAACATACAGGACATACTGCTCCACCTGTGTGTGTGTGTGTGTGTGTGTGTGTGTGTGTGTGTGTGTGTGTGTGTGTGTAAGGGACATACAGGACATACTGCTCCACCTTTCACGTTTTCTTTGTCACATGATGAACTCCCAGCTGCTGCTAATGCTGCTAACGGGTATCGTAGCTTCCCGGCCCCCGGCACGTTTGAAGAAGGAAACACGGAGGACCACACGTATTCAAAATCCAGATTTCAGCGCTCACCGGAAAAGTGCTTCTAATATCCTTCACTGGTCTCCGTCCACAGCCACGGGATCTGTTGGTCCATTCTTATATACAGTCTATGATTCTAACCCTAACCCTAACCAATCCCCACTCTAATACTTCCTCACCTTACTTCCTGCTTTGCTCCCGTCGTAGTCTATATCCACGACAGTGGTGTAGTCTAGTTTTTTTATAGTGAGTATACTGTAATTCCCCCCCCCCAGCATTAGACTCGCCCATCCCAAACGACGTGTCCCAGAGCAACAACCCCATGGGTTTTTTTGTAACGTTATCGCGTAAAGCGTCAGCCTCATCTGGCTCATTTTCTGTAGTGTCTGTAACGTTAACGTCTGCTGCAGCGGCAGATTAGCTTCAGGGGCAGGCTAGCTAGCTAGACTATCTGTCCAATCTGAGTTTTCTCTCGCACGACTAAAACTACTTTTAAACGTACTCACATGTTCCACCAAAACAACTTCCTTCCCGAGACTATGTAGCAGAGGCACCGTGGCTCCGTCCGGAGCTTAGCCCCGCCCAAGGTGATTGTGATTGGTTTAAAGAAATGCCAATAAACCAGAGCACGTTTTTCTCCCGTCCCAGAATGCTGTGTGGACTAGCCAGACCCTCCCCTGCAGTGCTGTGGAGGAAGGTCTGGCAATGCGAGACTACTCCCGTCATAACTACTACGGCCACTAGAGGTCTCCGCTTCTACAAACATAAAAATAGGCGGAAACTGCTGCTTGTACAAACGACCTAGAAATCTAGACCACCCTAGCAGCAGCAGATGTAATCTGCAGACAGGGTCGTCTAGCAACTCTCCGTTGGCTTGCGAGCTGGAAAAACCAAACTCTGGTCAGGCCAATCACGTCGTGTATAGCAGTGTTTCTCAAATGGGGGTACGTGTACCCCTAGGGGTACTTTGCAGGACTGCAGGGGGTACGTGAGATATTTAACAACATTTTTAATAACAAGGCTGTTGTCCAGAATTATTTTTTTCCTACCAAAAATGTGACATTTGTGTCGCCTTCTTTAGACCTAATCTTGCCTTCCTTCCTTCTACTTTTTACAAGTTTTTGTCTTTTTTCTTCTTATGTCACTGTTTATGAAGTTTCTGATACTATTTTGACCTATTCTTGCCTTCCTTCCTACCATCTTTTTACAAGTTGTCTTTTTTACAGTTTTTGTCTCATTTCTCATTAGCATTTAAATGTAAATGTTTTTTTCAATTACAAGGCTGTTTAGTAAATCTATCGCTGACAGCGCTGTACTGTTCCTCTTTATAGTGACTCTTTTTTCTACCGAAAATGATTACCGCTGGTCAGGGGGTTGGCTTAAAGAAACCGTTTAAAGGGGAACATTATTGAAAAAAGTTTGAGAACCACTGGTGTGTAGAGTCGGTGGGCGGGGCTTATGGCTGCTGCTGCTGCTGGTGAACAGCGTCTCTGGAAGACTTGGAGTTCAGCTTTTTTTGAGAAAAGAACAAAGAACGGCTCTGAAGTCATTCTTAGAAAAGGAAGATGTGTTCAGAGTTTTGCCGACCGGATACTGCAAAAGTTTAATCTATCAACTAGCGTTGCTCTGATTGGTTGTAGTGCTATCCTATTGCGTGCAGAGGGAATTTGAAAGACAACCGTTGATCCCGCCCCTCAGATTGAGCCCAGCCAATGGGGAGATCCCAGACCCAACATCTGGATGTAGGTCTGCCTGGTCAGGCCAGTCTCTCTGTAGAATAACTGTTAATAATGAGCTAAAATAAATGACAACAACTTATCAAAACTAAAAAAACTATTCAGAAATACTGAACGGCTACGAGTCGGACCAGTGATTATTATTTCTGTGATTGGTTATTTCTTGTGTGTTTTCAAGCCCAACGAGTTGAACATAGACACTGAGGGATGCTAATTAAATGTTATTTATCTATAAATAATGTATAAAAACAATAAGAGAAAGAAGGACCAGAGAAGCTCTTAATTTCTTCCCACCCCTCAACATGACCGATATTATTTGAGTTGCTTATATGTTTTACTTTGTTTTGAAAATTGAAAAAAATGGACAGAGACAGAGAAAGAGGTTCAGCCTGTGAACAACTGACCTCGCAGAGACCTGAACATGACTCTGACTGCTGTTCTGCTCTGCTGCCAGCTGTGTGTGTGTGTGTGTGTACGTGTGTGTGTCTGTCTGTGTGTGTCTGTGTGTGTATCTATGTGTCTGTGTATCTGTGTGTGTGTGTATGTGTACGTGTGTGTGTCTGTGTGTGTATCTATGTGTCTGTGTATCTGTGTGTGTGTGTGTGTGTGTGTGTGTGTGTACGTGTGTGTGTGTGTGTGTGTATCTATGTGTCTGTGTATCTGTGTGTGTGTGTGTGTGTGTGTGTGTGTGTGTGTGTGTGTGTGTGTGTGTGTGTGTGTGTGTGTGTGTATATATGTGTCTGTGTATCTCTGTGTGTGTGTGTGTGTGTGTGTGTGTGTGTGTGTGTGTGTGTGTGTGTGTGTGTGTGTGTGTGTGTGTGTGTGTGTGTGTGTGTGTGTGTGTGTGTGTGTGTGTCTCTGTGTATGTGTGTGTGTGTGTGTGTGTGTGTGTGTGTGTGTGTGTGTGTGTGTGTGTGTGTGTGTGTGTGTGTGTGTGTGTGTGTGTGTGTGTGTGTGTGTGTGTGTGTTCATATGCGTGTGTCTATGAGTGTGTGATATTTGTCACCGTGGCGTGAGAAACGTCACTACGGCGATAGGACACCGCAGAGGTGCATGCTGGGTACATGCGGACTGGCTGAACTCCGTTTGGCCTCTGAAGGTAAACAGACCTGCAGGACCGGGGACAGCCCCGTGTTTCTACTGGTCTCAAAGCAACGACTGACTGGGAATACCGTGTTTGTACAGTAACGTAAAAAGGAAGAAAAAGGATTAAGTCCTCATACAATAATCACTTAAATAGCTGTCAAAATCAAACTAAAATGATCTGATTTTAACTTTTATGTATCACTTTATATCCATTACAGTGACACGGTCAAAAGTAGGTCCTAACAATTGCATCCCCTATTCTGTTTTAATCCTCCTGTATATATAACGTGGACGGTTCACTACAACGCTCTTCTCCATTTAAATAAATGATCAGTTCACTGCTTTCATTGAATTTGGGTGTTTTATTCAATTTAATAGCATTTGAAAAACAATTCATAAAAGAACGTTGAAAAAAGTGACAAAAATCTCAGAAAAAGCTTAAAAAAACTTCAAAAAAAACCAACAAAACCGTAAAAAAAAGTGCAGCAAAAGTAACAAAAAGGTCGCAAAAAGTGACAAAAACATCGAGAAAAGCGACAAAACATTGACCCAGAAAAACCAAAAATTGCACGGTCGACGGGAAGACAACACAAGGGTTAAGTAAAAACTTAAAAGTGACGCAGGTGCATGGGCATAATGTACAGGCCGCACTTTTAGCGTGAATAACAAACGCCAAAGGACGCCAAGAGTCCCGACGCTGGGGGTGGCAGTAGCTCAGTCTGTAGCTCAGTCTGTAGCTCAGTCTGTAGGGAGTTGGGTTGGGAACCAGCTGGTTCAAGTCCCCATGTGGACCAAAGTATGGTGGTGGAGGTGCCAGTTCACCTCCTGAGCAAGGCATCGAACCCCCAACTGATCAGGGTGCCTTTCCATGGGCAGCTCCCTCACTCTGACATCTCTCCATTAGTGCATGTGGAGGTACTGAGCATGTGCGTGTAATTCAGGCCTCTGTGTAATAACAACAGAGTGAAAACATTGTAATTTCCCCTTGTGGGATTAAAAAAGTATACATTATTATTATTATTAATAAAGGCGACTTTTAGCATGAATAACAAACGCCAAAGGCACATGACCAAGCGTCCGTATTTTACGCGATGTGATGTGAGAGTGTGTTGGTACAGACACGTTCCTCTCTTCGTCTCCACTCTCCAAATATATATATATATATATATTATTATTATTATTATTATTATTATTATTATTATTATTATTATTATTATATATATATATATATATATATATATATATATATATATATCATGGTCACCGAAAAGTTATTTTTCTTTTGTTTTGAGATATTCTGCTACTTTAATAATAATAGTTATTGTTATAATAATAATCTCTGTTCAGGGATCTCTCTCTCTCTCTCTCTCTCTCTCTCTCTCTCTCTCTCTCACTGCCTGTAGGTGAGCAGAGATGACATTACATATCGTGTCCTCACAGATATCTGAGCCGGTCGCCCGCTCAGACACCCTCACCCAATACATCAAACCCCTCGGTCTCTCAGTCACTGACCGGAGTTCATCAAGATTTCAAAGGGATTGAGACACAAACACAGCGACGCTTCACTCCTGTACAACGTGCAACACTAGAGGCCACGGCTGTTTGTCTTTCAGCATTACAACAAGCTGTCATAAAGTCTTTCTGCTCCTGAAGACGTGGAAGTCTTTGATTCACACCAGATTCCCAGAACTCCAGCAGGTGTTGAGGAAGTAAACTGTGTGTTTGTATGCGTGTGTGTGTGTGTGTGTGTGTGTGTGTGTGTGTGTGTGTGTGTGTGTGACTCACAGCTCCTCCAGGAAGGGCAGGTTGGTCAGAGCTCCAGCGGACAACACAGTCAGATTATTCATGCTGAGATCACTGCAGACACAGAGAGAGAGAGAGAGAGAGAGAGAGAGAGAGAGAGAGAGAGAGAGAGAGAGAGAGAGAGAGAGAGAGAGAGAGAGAGAGAGAGAGAGAGAGAGAGAGAGAGAGAGAGAGAGAGAGAGAGAGAGAGAGAGAGAGAGAGAGAGAGAGAGAGAGAGACAGAGAGTGAGAGAGAGAGAGAGAGAGAGACAGACAGAGAGAGAGAGACAGAGAGAGAGAGAGAGAGAGAGAGAGAGAGAGAGAGAGAGATTTCATTTTCTGACATTTCAGAGACCAAACGACTAATCCCATTTATGCCGCAAATAATCAACAATGAACAGAATCGTTAGTCGCAGCCCTGAAAGAAACTAACCAATTTAAACTGTGGTCAGACAAATGACGTATGAATAATCTTGAACATGTTAAATAAAGAAAATATTAGTTGTACTGGAGCTTTTACAAATGTTTTATGAGACCATAAAAAGCAACATCCTGACGTAAACAGCCGATTAGTAATACAAACACATTAAAGAGACATAAAGCAGCCACAGAGAGGCTGTTCAACACACACACACACACACACACACACACACACACACACAGACACACACACACACACACACACACACACACTGTTCCACACACACACACCGTTCAACACATATGCATTACACGCTTAAAAGCATTTAGTTTGACAAAGCAACCACTCAAACTCAGGAAACACACGCACATGTGCACACACACACACACACACACACACACACACACACACACACACACACACGTACACACACACTCCTTCAAAGAGGCGGTGAAAGTCAACACACACCTGAGTGAGAAACAAGGCGGGAGTGGAAGTTACTGGAAAGAGACGGAGAGCAAGAAAAGAAAAGAAAAGAACGACTGAAACCAGAGTTTCTCCTGCAGAGCTGGAAGAAGTCCTCGATGGGGCCGGACGATTCATCCAAAAGTAATCAAAACCAAAATTCAGAACCTCTAAACGACGTAATGCCAACTCCGGCCCCCTTCGCAGATTTTGATCCGGCCCGCATTTCAGTTTAGGTTCCCAGTACATTTTGGCCCACCCTGTTTTTGTCGTTTCTTCTGAAGTTTCTGTCCCTTTTAACGTTTAATATGTTGGTTTGTTTGTTTGTTTACGTATGCACCTTTCACACATTCCACATAAGTGTTCTTATTCTGGCAATAAAACCTTTTCTGATTCCTGATTTCTGACATTAAAATGTACTTTGTTTGTATTCGAAGTCTTTTCAGAGTCTTCTAGGCCAGTGTTTCCCAAATGGGGGTCCGTGGGTCCGTTTAAGCTGCTTACACACCAACCGACCGTCGGCAGAAAAGGGCAGTTGGACTGATCAGTCTCCCCGAGTCGGTCAAAGAGTGCCTCAGATCACACCGAAGAGAAAAGGCCGACAGCTCCTCCAACGGACGACGGCACGGGACGCACCGAACAGACTCGAGTCACCGACCTCGCCAGACTGTCCAACGGACGATTATCAGCTCGGTGTGTAGCTGCCTTTAGGGGTACTCTGGAGGACTGCAGGGGGTACGTGTCACCCTAGGTGTACTCTGGAGGACTGCAGGGGGTACGTGTCCCCCTAGGTGTACTCTGGAGGACTGCAGGGGGTACGTGTCCCCCTAGGTGTACTCTGGAGGACTGCAGGGGGTACGTGTCCCCCTAGGTGTACTCTGGAGGACTGCAGGGGGTACGTGTCCCCCTAGGGGTACTCTGGAGGACTGCAGGGGGTACGTGTCCCCCTAGGGGTACTCTGGAGGACTGCAGGGGGTACGTGTCCCCCTAGGGGTACTCTGGAGGACTGCAGGGGGTACGTGTCCCCCTAGGGGTACTCTGGAGGACTGCAGGGGGTACGTGTCCCCCTAGGGGTACTCTGGAGGACTGCAGAGGATACGTGTTGTTTTGACCTTTTCTTGCCTTTCTTCCTTACTTTTTCTACTGTATTTTTCTCTTTTGGGATTTTTTTGTCACTTCTGTCACCCTAGCGTTGCCTTCCTTCTTTCTACTGTAAGTATTTGTTACTATTTCCGACCTATTCTTGCCTTACTTCCGTCTTTCTACCGTCTTTTTTTGTCGCCATTTATCCATCATCATTTAAATGTTCCAAGGCTGTTGTCGCTGTATTCTTCCTCTTTATAGAGACTTGTTTTTTTCTACCAAAAATTATTCGCACTGGTTAGGGGGAACATGGCTTAAAAACACCGTTCAAAGGGGGAACATTATTGAAAAAAGCTTGAGAACCAGTGGTCTAGGTCGTATGGTAGGCACAGTTAAAGTTATCTACAAAAACAGGGTGACATCAGAGTTTCTGATTGGCTGAGAGCGACAGGAACATGACATCCTTCCTTTTCTTTCCTTATCGGACCCACACGTCTACTTTCTGCTCCATTGTGTTGCCAGATAACTATCGACAGGTAACGTCTCTCCACTCAGGAGGGTTAGGCCTGAAAGGAAGTGGAGACAGACTGTCTCTGTCCAACACACACACACACACACACACACACACACACACACTGAGGGTGTGTCTGCAGGTTGAATACACCGTTTGTTAAGAAACTTTCTCAACACTCCATAAAACCTGTTAATGTGTGTGTGTGCGTGTGTGCGTGTGTGCGCATGTGTGTGTGTGTGTGTGTGTGTGTGTAGCTTTACAACAGGTAGTCACACACACACAGAAGAAGGTTTGTTTGTGCAAAAACGTTCCTTTACTCTGAGCAGACTAACAGTGTTTCGGCTGATCGACTTTTACTGCTTCCACACACACACACACACACACACACACACGCACACGCACACACACACACACACGCACACACACACACACACACACACACGCACACACACACACACACGCACACACACACACACACACGCACACACACACGCACACGCACACACACACACACACGCACACACACACACACAGCTCATGTGGTCGTATATCTAAACATAAACAGTAATGATTAAAAAAAAATTTTTTTTTTTTGCTGAACGGCTTTTTTTAGCGACAAAAACTCTTGCTTTAAAAAAGAACTTGTAATTTTCTGCCTCTATAATGTCAGTAGGCTACACAACTCAACAACAAACAGAACATAGCTCTAGTCAGTTACGTATTATATCTTTAAATACAGTAAACTACTGTTTGCAGTTAAAGCAGAGAGAGAAAGATGACAACAACAACAACAGTGTGTTGTTTGCTTTTTGTTTCCTTCGCTCCTGAGATTTGAGACACACAGGACTCTGTTGTGCTTTAACAATAAGGAGATACCCTCCACTGATTACCCTGCTGACTGAAACCTATGATGTCATAGCTATGACATCATAGGTTCACTTGATGCTGAGATTATTCTGACCTTTCTGACACTGGAGCTTTTATTTTGAAAGCGCTGGATTTATCATCAGGCACTTGTCTGTGTTTTTATTATCTGTATTTCTTATTTTTGGGGAACTTTTTTTGGGGAACCTAGAGGAGCACGCCCTCCCCTCCCCCCCAGATTTGGGCTGAGCCCCAAATGTTTTACAACTTGTGGCTCTGTCCTTTGCTACAGTGCCGCAACAGTCATTCCCCGGCTGCAATGACGGTGCAGAGACTCTGAGAGCGCAGATACATTAGACCCGGAAACACTGGCCAATCAGAGCAGACTAACGGAGCGTTTCAGACAGAAGGTGAACACAGGTATATTCATACAGACAGACTGAGAAAAATAGTGTTTTTTAAGAATAAAGCATGTAAACATGTTCTAGTAGAAACACAAAATACAAGTGTGAACCTACAAATGAGACTGATATGGGACCTTTAACGGAGCAACATTTAAAAATGTAACCAACACCTCTGTGTCAGTCCCAAGTTCCCAAAGAGGATGCAACAAAAGAGTCCAAAATCCATAGTATCTGTTTATTTCATCTGTGTTTCGAATATTGCTGGAAAAATGTCAAAATAAAGTATTTCTGACTTGGCTGCACGGACCCTTCGGCTGTTGCATAATGTATTTTATGCAGCAGGTCATTGTTCGGACCCACAGACCGTTACTTTAAATCCCGGCAGAGACGCCACATGCATTATGTCAAGCTGAAGTTTGTTGTAATGTGTCTAAAAAGGTGCTAACATTGTGATTATTCCCCTCTGTGCAGTGCTGCTCAGTTCTTCCAGAAAAATGAGTTTTTTTGTGATTGTTGCGGGCAAAAATCCTTAATTATGCGTCACGTTTTCTTAAAGAATGCGCTGGAATATGCAGGAACTTGCAAAAATTGCGGAAACTTGCAAAAACGGCCGTTTCATCGTGGCTTCATAACGTTCGCATGGAAACAGGGGAAAACGGCTGCTCTCGTGTGAAGTAAACGCAACATTTTTCATCTTTCTGCTAAGATATACGGGACTTTTTTTATATTTTTCGCATATTTTGCACGGAAATCTACATTTTATGCGCCGAAAGTGCCCCCCCCCCCCCGCATAAATATGCGGACTTTGGCTGATTATGCATTGAGTTATGAGCTCATATAATCACGTTCTTCTGGAGGGACTGGCTGCTGTATCTTGACTTAAACATTGTTAACCCTCCTGTTGTCCTCGGTTGAAATTTGACTCGTTTACAAAAAAAAATGTAATGTAATGTTTTTTTTAAACGATGAAAAAAGTGACCGAAAAAAATCCGAAAAATAGATTAAAAAAAAAAAAAAAAAAAAACACATCAACAAAAGGTGATAAAAACTTCAGAAAAGCAACAAAAAAAAGTGTTAAAATTTTTTTATAAAAACATAATTAAGAAAACTAAAAAAAAAATGGAAAAAAACATCGAGAAAAGTGTAGAAACCACAAAATGTTGATATTTCCACCGAGACAAACACAAAGACAACATGAGGGTTACATATGACAAACATTTCACTTTTTTATTTTTTATTTTAAGCCGCTCCACCTTTTTATTATTGGACCTTTTTTCAGTTTAAGTCACAGATCCAAATGTTATTACGTGTAATTGTTATTATTAAGCTTAGATCCTCAAACAGATTTTAGTTTTTTACGGAGGAGAAGACGAGCTGTGTATGAAGATCAAGGACACGAGGATAAAAGAGAAGACGAATACATTAACCACGTTTGTGTGTTTCATCCCTCTGAGTAATGAAGCTTTCTGTGTGTGTGTGTGTGTGTGTGTGTGTGTATCCTTGTTTAACTATATTCGTGGGGTCCAAAAACCGGGAGTCCAGTATACTTGTGGGGTCCCGACAGCATTGTGGGGCCAAAATGCTGGACCCCACAAGGTTAAAGGTCTGTTTGAGGGTTAAGACTTGGTTTTAGGATTAGGGTTAGAATGAGGTTCTGGTTAGGGTGAGGGTAAGGGTTAAGGTTAGGCATTTAGTCGTGATGGTTAAGGTTAGGGTAAGGGGCTAGGGAATGCATTATGTCAATGACGGGTCCCCACAAAGATAGTGAAACAAACCTGTGTGTGTGTGTGTGTGTGTGTGTGTGTGTGTGTGTGTGTGTGTGTGTGTGTGTGTGTTTGTGATGGATATCAGACATTTATTCAAATGTCGGCGGCCACAGAAAGACAAACTGCATGAAAGAAAGCAAAGAGAGTTGTGTAGTTCGGCAGCGTAGGATGACAGCGAGGCCTCTCTCCTTCTGTCTTTCTTTCAGTCTTTTGCGGGGGGGGGGGGGGGTCCCCAGGGCAAGTGACCGGCGGGGGGGTTTATTCCCCGATCTGTGCTGTCAGGCTTTGGCTACCTCGTCCCAAAGAAAAAGACACCAACGGGATGAACAACAGCTCTGTACACATCTGTTTTATGCTGCAAACAAACAGCCTTAAACTATCTTTAAAGAGCAGAGAGAGATTTAATTATGTTGATTTGACTTTTTATCGAAAGATTTTAAACTAAAAAGGTGCCCTGAGGAGTTTTCTTGTTCCTGTTTACAGTCGGTGTTTCTCTCCTTGAGGTCTAACTAACATGTTGAATGTATTTCCTTCATTATTAAACATTATGCAAAGCTGATTTGTCTTAGAAGTTTGAAACCACACGACTGTCAACTGCAGTCGTGTATTGGTGACTGGTTCTCAATGTATTTGCTCTCTTTTGCAAGTGAATTACTAACTTTAAGGAAAGCAGCGTAAACTCTGCAGCGCTACAAAATCACACATGGCCTAACAGGAAGACAGGTAGTCCACTTACCTGTCTGTGATGTTTCCATCCACTAAAAGTTCTGTTTTTACAGCTGAGAGGCTCAGATTATTATTCTAAGTGTCTGACAACATTATGAAAGGATCCCTACAGAGATAGACCTTTCTGTTAAAGAGTAAGATCCTTTTAGTTTAACATTAACCAGCTCTGAAACCACCGTCACCAAACCGACCAGACTCCATGTAAATAATCAGGACTTTTATCATCGTAAAACACACTTCATTCAAAGTCGACAGAAACAAAATAAAACTATCAAAAAGCCGTCTTGGTTCATCTTCCCACTGTTCCAACAATCACCACTCTGGTTTGGTTGAAATAAACCCTTAATTCACCCATTTACATGTGGAGATATGCTGGCTCTATACACGCTAAAAGTCCTGATTATTTACATGGAGTCTGGTGGAGTTTGGTGATGGTGATTTCGGGGCTGTTGCATGTTAAACTAAAAGGATCTTACTCTTTAACTAAAAGGTCTATCTCTGTAGGGATCCTTTTTATATTGTTTCTTTCTCAAATAAAGTCACAATTTACAAGGATGTAACACTTTATTCTAAAAAATACAACTACATTGTACCTTTCAAGTATATATAGAATTGAGTATTTCATACTCAGAATAGTTTTTTACAAAATATACATATTTTTTTCTTGAAATCTCTGATGTAAACAAAAGCGAAACAACTAAAAGTGTTTGATCTGCGACTCAAAAGGGTTTGAGGCGACAGATCAGCGATGTAATGGTGAGGTCAGCTGAGCTCAGGACGTCCAATATGGCTGCCAAAAGGGGCGGGACTACAAAAATCCTTCATATGTACATCGGTTCATTCATCGCACTAAGGCTAAATGCATTCCTGTGCTCCTGCCGTCAATCACGGGCAGAAAAGAGACTTTACAGACCCATTCAGGCTGCGGACCTCTCTGCTTAGGCATGCAGCTAGTGTACACACACACACACACACACACACACACAGGCATTGACAGATGGCAGTATTCAGAGTGAAGGTGGTCAAACAGACAGACAGACAGTTATTGTATCTGACTCCCCCTAATGTCCGTCTGTCTGAGATCAGTTACTGAAAGTTGCTAAAACTTCTCACGACGCATCAGAAAGTACAAATATTCTAAACAATACACAGAAAACGACGTATGGCCTGAGCTTATTGTAGTATTCAGATCTTTAACTCAAGTAAAAGAAGTCCAGACCCACTCTCAGTTGTAACTGAGAGTGGGTCTGGGGAAGGTTCATTCACAGCCCATTTCCAAAGGGGCGTCACCAACGGACGTCGCTCAAATGCCTCTGGGCGCAATGGGATAGACCTTCAACCTACATGTTGAATGTAAACAAGAAGCTGCTCACCGTCGCTGCGCAATCGTCATCGTGTAAAGCCCGCCTCAACGGTTGTGATTGGTGCCTCGATTTGGAAAATTTGGAAATGGGCTTGAATGGGGCAGTAGCTAGGTAAGGACTACTAGCCAGTCAGAAGCAGAGTATGAGGGCGTGCCCTGACAGTAGCTAGGTAAGGACTACTAGCCAGTCAGAAGCAGAGTATGAGGGCGTGCCATGCTAGCAGCTAGGCGAGCATTATAACGTGTGTTCCAAAGTGACCACGTTTGTCTCTGAAGTAAAGGCTGGACTACAATAGAGCTGTTTAGAGCAGTTTGTGAACAGTGTTTTCTTTGGGGGGGACTTTGGGCTTTTTCACTTTGTAAACCTATAACGTGCACAAAAAAGATATATAACACAATGAAGGAAAGGGGGAAAGCCAAAAAAAGCAGAATATGAGCACTTTAAAAAAAATAGTGCATTTAGCTGCCATAAATGAAGCATGCCCTCGGTCCCCCCGCCCCCCCTCTAGGTTTAGGTCTAAGTCCTGAATGTTTATAACATCTGGCTCCGCGCCTGCTGAGAACTTCTTCCACCTCTGTACATCAGAAACACTTCCTAGGAATATGCCTTGGTGGATGGTGCACACGTAAAAACATATTTAAACATGAATATGAAATAAACAAAAAGTAAATACAGAAACAAAGAAATACATAAAAACATGAAGCCTCACCGCCTGAACACAAACACCTGGCAGATACTGAGCTGTCAAAGAGCACCTGAATGCATCATAAAAAGGTGACTAAGTTGAAATGGATTGTGGGATACTGGTGACTATGACCGGCAACTCTGCCAAACACACACAGAAACACACAAAGACACACACACACACACACACACACACACACACACACACACACACACACACACACCTTGATGTTGTGTTGGATTTGATTCATGATTGGAGCTTTAATAAAGACACAAAGAACCTTTGATCGACTTTTGCCGTGTGTGTGTGTGTGTGTGTGTGTGTGTGTGTGTGTATCCATCTGCCTGTCTTAGACAAACTGTAAGGAAAGTGCTTTCATTGACACACACACACACACACACACACAGCGCTATTCTGAATAGAAGAAGGTTTTTCTTTAATGAGAGTGAAATTTAAATCCTGGACATTGTGTTGCTTCAGGACCACAGCCAAGACAGGCAGGTTTACACACACACACACACACACACACACACACACACACACACACACTCCACAGTGATGTCATGGTTTTGCCAGAGCTGTCTGGTCACCTGCTGTGATGTGAAATGGACTTGAATTAGTTTTAGTGTTTCGCTTCAACAGCAGTTTACACTCAAGTGGAAACACTGAAACTTCAGTGACACTGTTGTTGGACTGGAACTCAGGCCGCCGGGTTCAAACCCGGGCCGCCGGAACCCAAGGACTGTGCCTACATGGGGCGCACGCTCTACCAGGTGAGCTAGAGGCCGCCCCAGTACAAATTACACCACAAACATTACACCGCTTTTCCAAAACGTACCGTACCACCACATTTTCTCTGTCTCAAGATGCCAGACTGATCTGCGAGTGGAAAACTGGAGCTCGCCAGATCAGGACGCTCTCACGAGGCTACAGAACCCCGGCCGTAACCCCGGATTTTCCTCAAGAAAACCTCCTAAAAAGGAGGACACCTGAAACATACCCAAGAACCAGTGAAACCTCTTCAAATGCTCCAAGATCTCTTTAATAAGGACCTCTGAAACTAAAGAAGCAGACTGATCTCATGAAGTGGCGTACACGCCAATCTGTATGCCATTACTGGCGTGTTATCAAGACGCATACTCGCTTTTTAGCGTGTTTATCAACGCCGTTTGGCCTCCATTGACTTACATTACCTTGAGATTGCGTGTGAATTGACGCCGTAGCGAGCAGCACGAAAGGGAGAAAATCTGCGTAGGGAGGTTGGTCGGTTCACCCAGGAGACCGGGGATCGTGTCCCGCGTGTCACGTTTCCTAAACCCAACCCGTTCGCCGTGATGCTAATTCCTCGAGCCGTCTTTCCTGCTCCGTCTCTGTGTCGCTCTTACACTGTTGCAACCGATAGCGTAGGATCCCAAAATGGTGGGCGGGCTCAGACACCTCCCAAATCGTCACGTGACAGCAAGCTACCATGACGTACGTCCTCATTGTCAATACGGCGTAGACATGCACGCGGATAGCAACGTGCTATATTCTGCATATACACGCGGCGTAGACATACACGCAGATAGCAACGTGCTATATTCTGCATATACACACGGCGTAGACAAACACGCATAGCAACGTGCTATATTCTGCATATACACACGGCGTAGACAAACACGCGGATAGCAACGTGCTATATTCTGCATATACACGCGGCGTAGACAAACATGCATAGCAACGTGCTATATTCTGCATATACACGCAGCGTAGACATACACGCGATAGCAACGTTCTATATTCTGCATATACACGCGGCGACAAACACGCGGATAGCAACGTGCTATATTCTGCATATACACACAGCGTAGACAAACACGCGGATAGCAACGTGCTATATTCTGCATATACACGCGGCGTAGACATACACGCGGATAGCAACGTGCTATATTCTGCATATACACGCAGCGTAGACAAACACGCGGAACCTCTTCACCGGTGAAACATCTTCCAATGCTCCAGGAACCTCTTTAACAACATCTAGACATTCCTCAAGAAACGTTCAACCATCTTCAAGAACCAGTGAATCCTCTTCAAGTGCTCCAAGATCTCTTAATAAAAAGGACCTCTGAAACTTCTCGAGCATCCCCCTAAAACCTGCATCTATCCCCAGACCTCTTCCGGGAGAAAACCTGGAACTTTCTTAACAAGTGGAAGCGACTCCAGGAAACTCTCTAAGAACCTGCAGACCTCTTGTTTAGTTTAGTCTCTTTAATGTTTTTACATCTTCTTAACCTCCATAAAAAACAACATGGCATGCACGCGCGTATTACTGTAGCAGCGCGCGAGAGACATAAACAGAGGCCGAGTGGACAGGTGCTCCGTTTCTCACGACTGCATATAACACACACACACACACACACACGTTTTGGGTAGCAGCTTAGAGCAACAGGTTAGAAATTCGAAATAAAAACGTGCACACGCGCGCACACACACACACACACACACGTTTTGGCTGCGTATTGAGGGCAACATGTTGTAAATGAGACATTAAAACTCACAGGTAAGACGTGAAGACGCTCAGGTTGCTCGGTACCTCGCGGAGACCCAGGTCCGAGCAGTCCACCCGGTGCAGCGGCCCGTCCACCTCGCACCGACAGCGGCCGTGACAGCCAGCCTGCCCCGCTCTTCTGTCCCCGTCCCCGGAGCTCTCCACCCGGGCCACCGCGGAGCTGTTCACCTCCGCCGCCGCCGCCGCCGCGGCCGGTGTCGTCCCCTCCTCCCCGTCCACGGAGCTCTGCATCTCCACCGCAGTCACGGAGCTCCTTGACCCGCCCGAGAGGGCTGCAAACACGGCCAGCAAAGCCACAAACCCCGGCATGTCCGCCGCGGTTTCTCCTCGGAGGCTAAAAGTTTCAAACCCAGCTAAAAAAAAAATAAACAACAGGATCTGGATCAGGTTGTTACCGGTCTCTGGCCACAGCCCCGTTGAGATTAATTTAACCTTATCCGGATTGAAAGAATATAAAACAGTGAAATAAAAAGTGCAAGTTGTTTGAGTTGAAGACTGCAAGTTTGGTCGTTTTCCAGGCTGCACGCGTGCAGCGGCAGAGCCGGAGTGAGTGGGTGATTGTGTGTGTGTGTGTGTGTGTGTGTGTGTGTGTGTGTGTGTGTGTCCCTCTACTCACACTACAACAGCGTGTCAGCCCCGTTTACTTTTATATAGGCTAGGTTACTCTCTCTGTGTGTGTGTGTGTGTGTGTGTGTGTGTGTGTGTGTGTGTGTGTGTGTGTGTGTGTGTGTCTGTGTGTGCATGCCTGCGTGCGTGTGTGTGTGTGTGTGTGTGTGTGTGTGTGTGTGTGTGTGTCTGTGTGTGTGTGTGTGTGTCTGTGTGTGTGTGTGTGTGTGTGTGTGTGTGTGTGTCTGTCTGTGTGTGTGTGTGTGTGTGTGTGTGTCTGTCTGTCTGTCTGTCTGTCTGTCTGTCTGTCTGTGTGTGTGTGTCTGTGTGTGTGTGTGTGTGTGTGTGTGTGTGTGTGTGTGTGTGTGTCTGTGTGTGTGTGTGTGTGTGTGTGTGTGTGTGTGTGTGTGTGTGTCTGTGTGTGTGTGTGTGTGTGTGTGTGTGTGTGTGTGTGTGTGTGTGTGTGTCTGTCTGTGTGTGTGTGTGTATGTGTGTCTGTCTGTCTGTGTGTGCATGCGTGCGTGTGTGTGTCTGTCTGTCTGTGTGTGTGTGTGTGTGTGTGTGTGTGTGTGTGTGTGTGTGTGTGTGTGTGTGTGTGTGTGTGTGTGTGTGTGTGTGTGTGTGTGTGTGTCTGTCTGTCTGTGTGTGTCTGTCTGTCTGTGTATGTGTGTGTGTGTGTGTGTGTGTGTGTGTGTCTGTCTGTGTGTGTGTGTGTGTGTGTGTGTGTGTGTGTGTGTGTGTGTGTGTGTGTGTGTGTCTGTCTGTCTGTGTATGTGTGTGTGTGTGTGTGTGTGTGTGTGTGTCTGTCTGTGTCTGTGTGTGTGTGTGTGTGTCTGTGTGTCTGTCTGTGACAACAGATGAGCAGCACAAAGGTCAGAAAATAAACAAATAATCAATTAATGAATCAACACATCTTTACAAAAAAAGGCACAACATTCATGCAATAAATCCAACTTGCTGATGGTAAATATCACAATGAAACTTCCCCAGTTGATCACTGCATTAAGACAATTATTTACTATAGATGTTGTGTTTTAAATATACAAATGAGGCATTATCTAATGCTAACTTTTGGTGAATTTAGAAGAAATCTACAGACATAACTAGACAAAGTGTCTCGTCTTAAGTAAAAGTATTTATGTAGTATAATGAAAATGCATTTTCCTGCTGTAGATGTTTAAGGGTGTGCTCATTCTAACACTTTTACTGTTGGGTAGTTTAATCTGCAGCAATGCATCATATTCTGTGTGTGACGAGTGATATGCATCCGTGGAAAAAGTGCTCAGATCCTTTACTTCAGTAGGTCACTTTTTTTAAAGTGACTACATGTAACTTTTTAATTTTTCATACAATGGTCATAAATGCGTGAAGTGCCTGGCGCAGGTCCATTCAGGGCGTGTCCAAATCCACTACTTTGACGGTGGAAAAAAGGGTCCGTACGCCGGTTCTAAAGGGTTGTACTTAGTGTCTTCATTAATCAGAGGTGTGTTTTGGGCGTAACATGCAATCAACCAATCAGAGATCATCTCCCATTCCCTTTAAAAGCCAGGCGCGTTTGGACCTTGGAGCATTGCTGTTATGATGGAGGATTTGCACCGTAATGTTTTTATTTGTAATCTTCTGCATGTGTGTGTGCTGCTGTGCGTCCCTGTGTGTGTGTGTGTGTGTGTGTGTGTGTGTGTGTGTGTGTGTGTGTGTGTGTGTGTGTGTGTGCTGCTGTGCGTCCCTGTGTGTGTAACAAGCATAGTGTGCACGTGCTGTGCACGAGCCTAGGAGCATTTTACTAATGCTCTGTTAAAATAACAATGAAATGCTGCGTTATTGACTTTAGACCAGGTTTTTGTTGGTCAATGGTGCCATCACTTCCCACTGCTTCAAGATAGCAACACACCCAGAATGCACCTGAACACACCTCCCTGTAAGACCAGCACGCCCAGAATGCACCTCAACACACCTCCCTGTAAGACCAGCACGCCCAGAATGCACCTGAACACACCTCCCTGTAAGACCAGCACGCCCAGAATGCACCTGAACACACCTCCCTGTAAGACCAGCACGCCCAGAATGCACTTGAACACACCTCCCTGTAAGACCAGCATGCCCAGAATGCACCTGAACACACCTCCCTGTAAGACCAGCATGCCCAGAATGCACCTGAACACACCTCCCTGTAAGACCAGCACGCCCAGAATGCACCTGAACACACCTCCCTGTAAGACCAGCACGCCCAGAATGCACCTGAACACACCTCCCTGTAAGACCAGCACGCCCATGGGCCACAGATGGGTGCAGGTGCATTTGCTATTTAAACGACGTGGGCACTGGACGGTCTTAAAATAGCAGAGACGCTTGTGTCGGGCTTTGCGCTGCGCCGGGTGCAAGATAGGGCCCTAACAGTGAAAAGAAAGCTATTTTTATATAGTTTTTAGTAAGGCATCTGCCCAGGTCTGATTTTTCCCGCAAAGTCACAGAATGATTTGCAGCCGGTAGACGGCACTACAGTAACACATTCTGACGGGTCACAGATTTCTTTGTCCATCCATCCATCCATCTTCATCCGCTTATCCGGGGTCGGGTCGCGGGGGTAGCAGCTCCAGCAGGGGACCCCAAACTTCCCTTTCCCGGGCCACATTAACCAGCTCCGACTGGGGGATCCCGAGGCGTTCCCAGGCCAGGTTAGAGATATAATCCCTCCACCTAGTCCTGGGTCTCCCCCGAGGCCTCCTCCCAGCTGGACGTGCCTGGAACACCTCCCTAGGGAGGCGCCCAGGGGGCATCCTTACCAGATGCCCGAACCACCTCAACTGGCTCCTTTCGACGCAAAGGAGCAGCGGCTCTACTCCGAGCTCCTCACGGATAACTGAGCTTCTCACCCTATCTCTAAGGGAGACGCCAGCTACCCTCCTGAGGAAACCCATTTCGGCCGCTTGTACCCTGGATCTTGTTCTTTCGGTCATGACCCAGCCTTCATGACCATAGGTGAGGGTAGGAACAAAAACTGACCGGTAGATTGAGAGCTTTGCCTTCTGGCTCAGCTCTCTTTTCGTCACAACGGTGCGATAAATTGAAATTGAATTTCTTTGTAACACCGGAAAAGCCTGTGTTAGAGTATGCCAGCAGAGCCAGGTAAAAGGATGCAGGAGATGTTTTTATATAGGCCTAATTGTATTTTAATGTTATTTTAGAAGTTATCTGTTGTAGTTATGATACCGGGGCAGGACCATCACAGAAAAGAAGGAAATTAAATGAAGAACAACTAAAAGATAAAGGGAAAGGGACAACGATAACGTGAGTCACACTCGGTCGGGCTATTATGCTGCGTTCCAGGCAACCCGTAACTCGTGCTTTCACAACCTTCTACCTGTGAAAGTACCCTGGAACGGCAGTCAAACCCTTAACTTACTACTCGTGAACTGGTACCAGATCGTTGTACTCCTAGTTACAGTTTTTGACGTCACACACGCATAAACAATGGCGACCCCTGCTGACGCTGTACAGACGCCGGTGATTAACGGTGAGAAATAGAAATAAATAGACATAAATAGGCAATGTAAAGTACATTTCACACAATTCCACACATTGTAATCAAAACAATACACATACGATTGTGTACTACTACAGGTTATGTTTATTAAATGAAGCCCAAAATATGTCGCCGACTAGAAATCGCTAGTATCAGCTAGCGCTAGCTAACGTCAAAGTTAGGTAGCCTAACCTGAACCCTGTCAACGGCACAATATTGAGCTAGCCAGCTTTGACGGTGTGCCAAATGTCATTATTATTATCATCAGACGCACAAATCTGCTGGACATAAACGTAAATAAACCGACTTTCACTCAATCACAGTTTATCTGGATGATGACATACTGGAAAGCTACCAAGTCGTGAGTCGTGACTTGAAGTCGTAACTTACGGGCTAATAATTGTGTCTGGAAGGCAACATTAACAGATGGAGACAATTACAGGATTGTAAATGATTCAAAACCGACCCTGAATTGGCCCTCAGGTATGTAAAATGTCTATTTCATTCATAAAATAACGTTACAGTGTGCGATGTGGTTGTACGTCAGTAGCCGACATTAAATGGCAACGCAACGATGCATCTGTAACTTAAGCGACTATATGACCTCCCCATAACGCTAACTCAGTAATCTACAGTGGGCAATACAGCACTGTAAAGAAAAGAGCTTTACGACAGCAGGTGTGTTAAAAACACTACTGCTGTTGTCCAAAGTGGCCGCTAGAATCAACACCAACTGAAAGTTACATATAGCCACTTTAACTTAAAGTGCTCATATTATGCTATTTGGCTTCTTCCCCTTTCCTTTATTGTGTTATATATCTTTTTTGTGCATGTTACAGGCTTCCAAAGTGAAAAAGCCCAAAGTCCCCCCCAAAGGGACTTACCATCTCCAACAGAAAACACTGTTCACAAACTGCTCCAAACAGCTCTGTTGTAGTCCAGCCTTTACTTCAGAGACAAACGTGGTCACTTTGGAACACACGTTATAATGCTCGCCTAGCTGCTAGCATGGCACGCCCTCATACTCTGCTTCTGACTGGCTAGTAGTCCTTACCTAGGTACTGTCAGGGCACGCCCTCATACTCTGCTTCTGACTGGCTAGTAGTCCTTACCTAGGTACTGAGCATGTAGTCCTTACCTAGCTACTGAGCATGTGCGACTCCCAACAAAGATGTTCCAGCAGTGAGAGGTCTCACTCTGTAGCTAAAACAGAGAGCTCAACACACAGGGTGAAAAGAGGAGCTGCAGCAATGAGCAGTACAACAAAAATATGGTGTTTTTTGAAAATGAAACCATGTAAACCTATTCTGAAATAACCTGTAAATACAATTATGAACCTGAAAATGAGCATAACATGAGCACTTTAAGTGCAAAGGGTTATATTTTGTATGCACAAGTTATGGTCAAAGTTCTATTTCCGATGCTTGTACGTTTAGTTGGAGGATAAATTACAACTTTAACATCCTAACTGATGATCTAAATCTCAGCAGAGCTTTATATAACTCCAACCTGAGTCGGGCAACTCAGCGA
>NC_135871.1:30845107-30872607 GCF_031162955.1 Sander vitreus
GAGCCATTTTGTTGCTAACAAGCCATCACCTCCCGTTAGCATCCCATTGACTGCCATTCATTTTGACGTCACTTTGACAGCGAATAACTTCACATCTGAAGCGTTTAAAGACTCTATTTGTCCGTTGTTTATTTCTAAAGAAACACGACAATGTATAAAAGGCTCCATTACCTTGTAGCTCACGTTATGGCTCCGTAGCAGACGTTTTTATAACAATAGGCTAACGATTGGGTCATAACCACGAGACTTACCGTCACATAGTAGAGGAGTTACCGTATAGTACAGGAGAAGCTCTCAGGCAGTTTGGACTTCCATTAGCTGTTTACGTTTAATTACTAATGTTAACTATCATTTTAGTGATCAATAATGAGCCTGTGTCTATGTTATCTCCTTACATATACCTACGCTCTCCGTCTCTGCTAGATTGGGAATGATTGAGATTTCTCTTGGCACAGCTACCAGAAGACTTCCAACTTTCAGACAGGTTGCTCACGTCACATCTACGTCTTCAAGCTCAGTTGGAGGCTGCTCAGTAACGCTCAGCCATCACCGGGAAAGAGCTTCTAATGTCCTTCACTGGTCTCCGTCCAGAGACACTGGAGCTGCTGGTCCATTTTATATATGTTTATGTTCAGGACACCCCCGTCTGTCGCTAGCAATGATGACGCAGTGATTAGTGACGTTTCTCTGCAGGTTTTCACGTCACCTTTTGGTATCGCCTCAGCTTGCTTGGAACCTGGACGGAGCTGATACTAAATAAAGTACCTGTTGGCAGGTACCAGGGACTTTTTATCAGAATGGGAAACCAAAAAGTCGAGCAGGTACCATGCAACGGAAAAAACGCCAAATAAGGGACATCGGTGGCGGTTCTAGACCATTTCAAATGGAACCAAATATATTAATCAACCCCCGATAGGCTTGGATCAACAAAAGACTACTGATAAACAGAAGAATACTCCATCAGTGCTAACCTACAGTTCATAAATCACTGCACATAAATAATAATAAAAAATAAAGGTGGGGTTAAAGATGTGTGAAAATAAGACGACCAGCCACGCAAAGTGTGTCGAGGCGAGTCGAGCAGGTACCATGTAATGGAAAAACGCCATAAATGGTGCTAATTTGGGACCCTGCAACGGAATATTAAATGCAGTAACATCAGACAGCCAATCACAGACTTTAGATCTCGGTACAAGCATGCTGCATGCTTTGTTTTTTCTTAAAGATCATTTTTTGGGCATTTTAGGCCCTGAAAGACATGAAAGGGGAGAGAGGGGGGAATGACATGCAGCAAAGAGCAGCAGGGCAAAGGCGGAGTCGAACCCGCGGCCGCTGCATCGAGGAGTAAACCTCTATATATGGGCGCGTGCTCTACCAGGTGAGCTACCCAGGCGCCCGAGCATGCGGCGTGGTTATTGGCTCACTGCTGCTGATGAGATTACTGACAGTTTTTCAGCCCCGTTAGCTGTCAAAGCAGAAAACTGTCCCACAGACTGTTAATAATCAATGTCTCGTCAATAATTTAATGTCGTCCTCGGCCTAAATTCTGCACATTAAACCCTCTGAGTGGCGTCCCATAATACCCAGCTACAGGAATGATGAAACGCTGCTCGCTATCTGGCCCGAGTTTCCCGTTATAATGTTATTAATACCAGTCAGTACTCAGATCTTTTACTTTAAGATTATTTTTTTGGCATTTTAGGCCTTTATTATATAGGACAGCTGAAGATGTGAAAGGGGAGAGAGAGAGGGGGGGCATAACATGCAGCAAAGGCCATTTTAGGCCTTTATTATATAGGACAGCTGAAGATGTGAAAGGGGAGGGGGGGGATAACAAAGGGCAGGGACAGCAAAGGGCCACAGGTTGGAGTTGAACCTGCGGCCGCTGCGACAAAGACTGAGCCTTTGTACATAGGGTGCACACTCTACCAGGTGAGCAATCCAGGCGGCCCCAGATCTTTTACTTTAGCAATAGAGGCAGTACTCCAGTGGCTGATTGAGTTGACGTAATGATGCAGATAAGCTGAATTATTTGGATATAACTGCCAGCTGTCAGTTTAATTTCCTCTTCTGTCTCCTCCTCTTTCTCTCACTTGCTCACTTTCTATTTCTCTCTCTCCCTCCTTTCCCCTCTCTCTCTCTTCGCTTCACTAAACAAACACCTTTTAACATTTTCTGATTTCAGTCTCTCATATGTGGGGGTTTGCAGATTTTCTCTGTTTTTGTATCTTTTGTAAACTTACAAAGTATGTTTTGCACTTACATGGAATTTGTCTCTGTGTTTCAATGTGCATAACGATAAACGGCACAAAAGTAAAGATCTTATAATCAGTTTAAGTCATTTTTTTTGCATGTGAATAGTCTTTATCCACAACCTTTCATTTCTGGGATTGCGCCGTTGCCAACGGAAATTCGGCCGGATGTGCGTCCCCTTCCTCTGTCTCTGTGTTGGCGTTCTAACCTCCGGCTGATTTGTGAGGACTATGGTTAACTGCTCCTCAGATCTCTGCAGGGTAAATCCAGACAGCTAGCTAGACTATCTGTCCAATCTGAGTTTTCTGTTGCACGACTAAAACAACTTTTAAACGTAAACACGTTCCACCAAAACAAGCTCCTTCTTGAGACTATTTAGCAGAGGCACCGTGGCTCCGTCCGGAGCTTAGCCCCGCCCACGACGATTGTGATTGGTTTAAAGAAATGCCAATAAACCAGAGCAGGTTTTTCTCCCATCCAGGAATGCTGTGTGGACTAGCCAGACCCTCCTCCGCAGCGCTGTGGAGGAAGGTCTGGCAAAGCGAGACTAGCACGTGAATGACGTCATCAGACTTTGCATTCTTCATTCTTTCTAAACTTCAGTCATTATTTCGATATGTTCCACTGACACTAGCCCACGGGCGCTGAGCTAACAGCGGTATCGGTGCATCCCTAATCCATATCATTGTGTGAGTGGCTTTAAGGGGGCTGGCTGATGAAATGCTTTCGGAGTCTGAGTGTTTTTGAATATCTCGTTACAGCCTTCGAGGCAGCTGCTCTGCCACGACGACGCTGTTTTGGGTTGTTTATCTGCTGCACTCGCGTTACAAAAACCTCTCACTGACGGACTGACTGACTATGGTTTTCAGGAGAAAGAGAGTAAGAAAATGGAGGGGGGGGGGCAGACAGTGTGATGCAGCATTTCCATCAGAGCAGCCAGTGGATCAATAATGACTTCCAGCCCCTCGTACTGACTCAATCCGCACGAGTGTGTCTGGACTGAAGACTTGACGGTTTATCAAAGACTTATTTTATTTAGGGTTCATACGTTTTGAAAAAACCTGGAAAAGTTATGGAATATGAGAAATGCAAATCCCAGGCCTGGAAAGGTTTTGGGAACATAAAAAGACACAGAAAGTTTTGGGAAAAGTCATGGATTCAGTTTTTTAACACAGCATAATAATGTGATTTAATAAATGTATTTCACGTCGTCTTAACCTCACCGTTCTATTCGGGGCACAATATTACGACTCCCACTATGAACAACATACATTATCATTCATTTTATGGTTAAACCTCTGAGGGGAAACTTTAACACAGATTTATATTCTTATTGTATAATGTCGACTGACATTTTCAGGAAAACATAGTCATGGAAATTTGCCAGAAAGTCATGGAAAGTATTGGTTAAAATGCGTATGAACCCTGTTTATTTTTTATTTTTTTTCAATTGAGAACATTCTCAGTTACACATTCAAGCTTCCCAGTACAACCCCAGTCTGATCTGCTGGCCGCTGAGCAGCTCCACTGGAGCACTTGGGGTTAAGGGCCTTGCTCAAGGGCACCTCAGTGGTGATAATGAGGGAGGGACAAGCTTCTTCCCGTCGACCGTGCAACGTTTTGTTTTGGTCGTCTTTTTCAACCTTTTTGCCGCTTCAACGCCGAGGTTTTTGTCACTTTTTTTCAACGTTTTTGTCATGTTTCCTGATGTCTTTGTCGAATTTTTATTTTTTAAATTTTTTTTTTGCGCCTTTTGACGTTTTTTGTGTTTTTTCTTCCCGCGTTTATTGACTTTTTTTCCGAAATTTTTGACACTTTTTTTCAAAGTTTTATGATTTTTTTTTTTTTTTGCTATTAAATTGAATAAAACACCCAAATTCAATGAAAGAACTGAACTGATCATTTATTTAACTTGTGAAGAGCGTTGTTGGGAACCATCCACGTTACTTTAAAAAAAAAAACTTTTTGAAAATGGGTCAAATTAGACCCGATAGCCCGATTTTATCAGCCGGCCGATACAGTGGGGAGAACAAGTATTTGATACACTGCCGATCTTGCAGGTTTTCTTACTTACAAAGCATGTAGAGGTCTGTTATTCTTATCATAGGTACACTTCAACTGTGAGAGACGGAATCTAAAACAAAAATCCAGAAAAACACATTGTATGGTTTTTAAATAATTAATTTACCTGTATTAACTGCACCTGTTTGAACTTGTTACCTGTATAAAAGACACCTGTCCACACACTCAATCAAACAGACTCCAACCTCTCCACAATCGGCCCTAACCCTAACCGTAAAATCACCAAAGGTTTGGAAATGTTGACTATATCCAAGTGTTCTTATACTGAATATATTTAATACTCCATTGCTATGGAAATAAGCCTGTCGTTCAAATGAACCTAATTAAGATTATTGTAACCCAGGCCGAGAGAGAGAGCCTCCGAGCTTCACCACGCTGCAGTTGTGTAAGCTGGCGTTGCATTCAAACACCTCGGGGAATGTGGGTTGCGTCACGATAAGCCGACACTCTTGCGTCTTGCTTGTTATCTTGAAGCTCTGAAGACAAACTTCACCCAGAAATCTGCTTCTTTCTATCGTGTGTTTGGTTTCGGGATAAAGAAGGAACATCCTGTAACAGTGAGGGCTGGAGAGATACTGTGATATGAGGGGTACTGATAACAGTTTCCAGGGTTACAGCAGGCTGTGGCAGATATGATGTAGTCGCTGTCGGTGGTACCGTATAAACAGAGAATATGTAGGTGAATCACTGGTAAAAATATATATATAAAGCTCTGAAGTCGCTAGCACTAAACCCACCAGACTCCATTTAAAAAAACAATACTTTTAGCGTGTATAGAGCCAACATATTTTCACATGTAAATCAGTAAACTACGTGTTTATTTCAACCAAAACTAGAGTTGTGATGGTTGGAAAAGTGGAAAGACGACCCCAAACGGCCTTTCATAGTTGTATTTTGTTTCTGTCGACTTTGAATGAAGTGTATTTTAAGATGCTAAAATGACTGTTTATTTACATGGAGTCTGGTGGGTTTCTGGTGCGATGTTTTTATGTTTTAAAAAAAGGATCTTACTCTTGAACAGAAAGGTCGACCTCTTTAGAAATCCTTTTCTTTTTAATTGCAGCAGCCCAATTTCACACTGTAGAAATGACGTCTCGGTCACAATTTCAGTTATTTTTAGACACTGTTTTCCTCACAATGTAACACTCAACATCGGATTATTTTAACCCAGGCCGAGAGAGAAAGCCTCCGAGCTTCATTACGTTGTAGTTGTGTAAGCTGCTTTTTTTCACCAGTAAAACCAACTTATTACCACTAGTTTTACACTTTTGTTTTTTGCGGAAACTATTAGTCAATAAACTTATCTAACGTTTGAGATAAAATGCAGCAATTATAAATTATTTTGACTAATAGTTAACATCAGGGGGAACTTATGTTGAAGTTTAGTCAGGATACTGTTTTTCAAATGCTATAACGTTTAATAAAACACCCAAAATTCAACCTAAGTAGTGAACTGATCCTTCATTTCACTTGCGAAGAGCGTTGAATGGAACTATCTGTGTTGTTCTTTGGGAAATTAGGTTGAAAGAAACCCAAAATGTCTGATATAGAAACTTTGAAAACGGGTTCATTTTGACCCGAGGACGACAGGAGGGTTAAAAAAAACCTAAAAAACCTAATGAAAGTAAGCCCTTAAAGGTGCATTAGGTAAGACCTATAAAACTGTCTTTCTGTCATATCAGGTCAGGTTACTTCATTGGTACCCGTAGGTAAACTAGGTTTACAGTCTAAGAGGCGGGACATCCTTAAAACTTTGTAGACCACCACATAACATGCAACGCACATAACATTTAAACGTATAAAAACAGGTAGTAAAACATGGATAAAAAGAATAGAAAACAGTGCATGACCAACTCATTTTACAGTTTGTTTAACAGAGTGATTGCTGCTGGGACAAAACTGTTTTTAAGTCTTGTAGTTCTAATATGTGCTGAAACTGACCCTATGTTCCAGTAGAACTACATGAAGCAGGTCATTTAAAAAGAAATCTGGCTCCACCTACAACTTAGTTGTCAGTAAGTACAAGTACTGAGACAGCGAGAACGTTTACATGCACACTAATATTATCCGGATGAGAGGAAAATATGTGGGAGTTCCCATTCTGAGTAGTCTTGTGATGGACTGATTTGTGTTGTGAGGTGACTGTTTCTCCACAGTGTCCTCCGATCTGCTCGTCTTTAAACGCTCCGAGAGAATCTCAAGCAATAAAATCAGCATTCATCTCGCGCCACCAGTGTCTCTGCATCCAGCTGTGATCCCATAATGCACCTCTGCACACGTGAACCCTGCAGAAACACGGCTGATGCTCAGGCACATGCTCAACAACACACCCAGTCAGCTGACAGACCCCACACACACACACACACACACACGCACACACGCACACACACACACACTCAGACACACGCACACACACACTCACACACACACACACACACACACACACACTCAGACACACGCACACACACACTCTCACACTCCCTCTCTCACACACACACACACTCTCACACACACACACACACACACACTCACACTCCCTCTCTCACACACACACACACACACACACACACACACACACTCCCTCTCTCACACACACACACACACACACACACACATTCTCACACTCCCTCTCTCACACGCGCACACACACACACACACACACTCTCACACTCCCACTCTCACACGCACACACACACACACACACTCACACAAACTCAAAAAAAGAGAAAAAAACGTTAATTAGCTGCGCAGTACTTGGTAGCCTTGTCCGCCTAAATGAATTATAAACAAACATAAAAAAACTAGTAGGCTATTTGCAGTATATTAAATCTTTTTTAACCTAATTATTTTGCACTGAAATGACACACTCGAGTCTGTCAGCTCTGACAGCGTTGCATCACGTGCACCTGCGCAATGTCATAGCCTATGTTTTCCAAAAATACTACTATGTCAACTAGTGATATCAGCACAAGAACTGTTGAGGAATATGCAACATAATACTATACAATAATATACAATAAGACACTTGTTTTTGTCATATGTTATAATAACTGACAGACACATGTCCTTGCACAGAGTGAGGCTGAACGTAGGAGCTCAGCTTCGCGGCTAACCCTGGGGGGTGCTACCGTAGTTGCGGGCGGGTGCGCCTGCAGTTATAAAATGATTATTAGACTAAAACGTTAGAATATGCCAATTCTGATATGCTCATATAGCCTAATCAAAACAGACGGGGCAACCTAACGCAGACAAGTTAGCTTACCGTTTTTAGGTGATGTGCCATGTTTGTAGTGGAGCTGTGATATGCTAACTGTTGCTTGCATTTGACTTTTTTTCCCATTATCTATTTTTGTAAAATGCTGCCACGCTGCTGATGTCTTTGACATGTTAGAGGAGGACGGACTATACAGTAAACGCTCACGATTAAATACATATTCAGCAGACCAGCAGACCAAGGCCTTCTAGTACGTTCTTCATTCTGTCTCCAGTGGGTTGGGCTGATCCAAAAAGTGGAAACAAGGGGGGTGTTCTGAAGACAGACTATTAGCTGTGAAACAGGGGTGCTCTGAAAACACCCCCGTTAGCAATTAGTGCTTTCCACCTGATCAAATTAACGCGGCAAAAAATAATAATAAAAATAAAAAAAATAAAAAAATAAAAGTTTGGTCGAGCCAGAACGTATCGACCAATAAATCGACTAGTCGACTGGGAGATTACAGCCCTAACACACTCACACACTCACACACTCACACACTCACACACACACACACACACACACACACACACACACACACACACACACACACTCCTCTCTCACACACACACACACACACACACACCTCTCTCTCACACACACACTCACACACTCACACTCACACACACACACACACACACACACACACACACACACACTCCCTCTCACACACACAGACACACACACACACACACACACACGCACACACACACACACACACTCTCTCACACACACACACACTCTCTCTCTCAGACACACACAGACACACACACACACACACACACACACACACACACACTCACACACACTCTCTCTCTCTCTCTCTCTCACACACACATATACACACACAGACACACACAGACACACACTCAGACAGACACACACACACACAATGAATACAACTATTTCATTCATCTCTGAGCCTTCAGATCCTTTCTGTTGTTGACACTGAATCGTAATCTTTAACGCTCCAATAAATCAGAAAACGCCACCTTTCCCTCCGACGCACTTTGACCTTCTTATTCAACAAACTGTTAGCAGAAACTCTCACAGTTTACAGGTTATAAATGGCAACTGACGGATGCTGTGTGGCACAATGTGAGAAGTTGCACAAGTACCTGAAACCGTTGCAGAACACTGAATTCAACAGTAACGTTTTTCTACATTTTCAGTGCTCACTGTAGGTTAAAGGGTTACTACCGTTTTTTTCAACTGGACCCTATTTCCCCATGTTTTTGTGTCTAAGTGACTGATGGGAACAACAATCTTTGACATTGGTCCATTATTAAGAGAGATCGCTGCAGTCGGCAGCGGTGAAACAAGCTACTGTACAATGTAAGTTAACAGGACAATTGTGCAGCTTGTATTTACCGTCACAAAACGTGCTCATTTTGCCGCTGACAGACTCAGATTAATATTCTAAATGTCTGACAACATTATGAAAGGATCCCTACAGAGATAGACCTTTAAAACCTCTTTGAGACCTTTCTGTTTAACCAGAAACAGCTCTGAAGTCGCTAGCGCTAAACCCACCAGACTCCATTTAAAAAAAGCAATACTTTTAGCGTGTATAGAGCCAACATATTTCCACATGTAAATCAGTAAACTATGTGTTTGCTTCAACCAAAACTAGAGTTGCAAATGCAGAAGTGCCTTAAACCTGCAGTCTACATGAACTCCAGCAGGGGGCGACACGTAAAAGGAGTTTGGTTTCTGTAGAAGTCTATGAGAAAGTGACCCACTTCTCACTTGATTTATTACCTCAGTAAACATTTTCATAATGAGTTTATGGTCTCAATCGCTAGTTTTAAGTCTTCTGCTACACAGAATGATGTTCATTTAGGGAATTATGGGCTCGTTTATTTTAAAATCGGCGATAAAGCAGGGGGTGTTTTAGGGCGTGGCTATGATGTGATTGACAGTGAAAGTGTGTAACGTAGAGTGTAAGGGCTCCTCCCTCTCTCCTCCCTCACTCCTCCCTCACTCCTCCCTCTCTCCTCCCTCACTCCTCCCTCACTCCTCCCTCTCTCCTCCCTCTCTCCTCCCTCTCTCCTCCCTCTCTCCTCCCTCTCTCCTCCCTCTCTCCTCCCTCACTCCTCCCTCACTCCTCCCTCACTCCTCCCTCTCTCCTCCCTCTCTCCTCCCTCACTCCTCCCTCACTCCTCCCTCTCTCCTCCCTCTCTCCTCCCTCTCTCCTCCCTCCTCCCTCACTCCTCCCTCACACATGCTCTGTCCATTCATATTAACAGTCTATGTGAATGAAGTGTGTTTTACGATGCTAAAATGACTTTTTTTGAACGAAGATAAAACTGAGTGTATTCTTTTCAGTACTTCAGGCACGCAAAATGGTCCAGCTTTGAGTTTGGGAGCTCTGGCATCATACACTAGGTCAGCTGTCAAAAATGTGGGGGTTACTTTTGATTGCAGCATGAAATTTGACAAGCAGATCAGTAATGTTGTTACAATGAGCTTTTTCTAGCTTTGTCTCCTGGCTGAAGTTAAGTCTTTCCTGAGCAGGCACGACCTAGAAAAGGCTATTCATGCCTTTATTAGTTCAAGGTTGGATTACTATAATGCTCTTTATATTGATCTGATTCAAACCTCCATCTCACGACTTCAGCTTGTTCAAAATGCTGCTGATCGCTTTTTAACAAATGCATCTAGACGAGCACACATCACTCCCGTTCTCTACACCCTACATTGGCTCCCCGTGTGTTTTTAGAATAGATTTAAAGACCTTATTGTTTGTTTTCAAGGCCTTAAATGGCCTGGCCCCGGAGTATTTGTCCGAAATTTTAACTTTGCGTGAGCACAAGCGGTCATTGCGGTCTTCAAATCAGCTGGTTTTAGAAGTCCCGAGGTCAAAGTATAAACGGTGGGGGGGTGATCAGGCCCGAGACGCTGGAACAAGATACCCCCTGATATTCGCACTATTACAGATGTAGCTGTTTTTAGGTCCAAACTCAAAACCTATTTGTTTAGACGAGCTTTTAATACGTAGCAGTGGTGTGACAATTTCATTCTCCTGTTTCTTTGTAACCTTTTCTGATTTTACTGCGTTATATGTTTCGTTCTTTTTATTGTATACCGTATTTTCCGGACTATAAGTCGCACTTTTTTTCATGCTTTGGCTGGTCCTGCGACTTATAGTCAGGTGCGACTTATATATATCAAAATATATATATAATTTCACGTTTTAAATGTTATTTCATGCTGAAAACATTACCGTCTACAGCCGCGAGAGGCGCTCTAGGCTTGTGACGACTATATGCTGCTCCTAAAGACAACTGAGAAAGAAAAGAAGCTGCAGGAGACTGCAGGTAGTAAAACACGCAGCCGAAAACGGTCATCGAGCAGCAGAAGGAGAGTTTGGAGTGAGAGAGAAACTTGTGAGGGACTGGAGAAAAGGTTAGTCTCACTGCAATGAAGAAAACAAAGAAAGCTAGTCGCGCTGAAATCCAGATGGCCAGAGCTGGAGGAAGGAGTCCACAGATGGGTGCTTGAACAACGTGCTGCTGGGAGAGGCTCGTCAACAGAGCTGTTACGTTACGTTAACATAGAGGACACCTACCGTATTCAGCCCCTTGTTCTGGGGGCTGTTGGGTAGTTTAATAACTGTTAATGTGTTACGTTAACATAGAGACACTCTACCGTATTCAGCCCCCTTGTTCTGGGGGGCTGTTGGGGGAGTTTAATAACTGTTAATGTGTTACGTTAACGTAGAGGACACCTACCGTATTCAGCCCCTTGTTCTGGGGGCTGTTGGGTAGTTTAATAACTTGTCTTTCCAGATTAAATGTCTGTTCTTGGTCTTGGATTTTGTGAAATACATTTCTAAATAAATGCGACTTATATATGTTTTTTTCCTCTTCATGACGCATTTTTTGACTGATGCGACTTAAACTCCGGAGCGACTTATAGTCCGGAAAATACGGTATGTTGTTTTATTCTTGGTTCCTGATGTAAAGAGCTTTGGATACGTGCTGGTTGCTGTAAAGTGCTTTATAAATACATTTTGATTGATTGATTGATTGATTGATTGATTTCGAATTGCATAATTTAGGCAACGACAGCTTTTGTCGGCCACGGATAAAAGTGACGACGACCAAAAGGTTTTGATTTTATATTTTGACCCAGAAAAACCAAAAATGTTGCCTGGTTGACGGGCAGACAACACAAGGGTTAAAAAAGTTTATGTTGGCGCTTTTTTCAAAGTTTTTTTTTGTTGACATTTTGGGCGTTTTTTTTTTTTTACTTTTTTGAAGCTTTTTCTGATGTTTTTGTTGTTTGGTTTGTCGTTTTTTTTTCTCAACATTTTGAAAGCTTTTTTTCAATGTTTTCAGATGTTTACTAACTGAGCAGGTTTGTATGAGATCATTTTATATAAAAGGCCAAACAGAAAATGTTCTGTATTTTAACTTTAGCTACTCACATAGTTTCAGTTTTAAATTACGGGGGCTAAGTCCGGGTAATGAGCTGCCAGTTATTGTTGTTACATATGTATATAAAATGGATGGTGACGGCGCAGTGGATATGACACGTGCCTTTGGTGTGGGAGATACATCAACCAATGTGTCCCTGAGCAAGACACTTAACCCCTAGTTGCTCCAGAGGCGTGCGACCTCTGACATATATAGCAATTGTAAGCCGCTTTGGATAAAAAGCGTCAGCTAAATGACATTTAATGTAATGTTACTTTTCCCACCGTGGTCAGAAAACACAGGGGAGACACTTTGAGGGACACACACAGAGACACACACACACAGAGACACACACACACACACACACACACAGACAGAGACACAGACACACAGAGACACACACACACAGACACAGACACACACACACACACACACACACACACACACAAAAACACACAGACAGACAGACACACACACACACACCCCCACATGCCGTCTCGACGCACACACCTACGCACAAGTATAAACATCAGGCCACTAAATGACATATAATGTAATGTTATATTGTTATTTTACCGACTTATTTCTGAAGTACTTTAAAGGTAATATATATTTTTAAATGTATGATTATCTTAAGTGTTATCTTGACTATGAATATTAGAATTACCTTTTTAAATGTTGAGGCTTCACCTGCATTACACGCACGTTAACCTTCATGTCGTCCTCGGGTCAAATCAGAATCAGATATTTGGATTTCGTTCAACAAAATTGTCCAAAAACATACCCGGGATGGTTCCGTACAACGTTCTTCACAAGCAAAACCCATAATCAGTTCACTACTTTGATTGAATTTGGTTGTTTTATTACATTTTATTGCATTTGAAAACATTTTTTTTATAAAAGACCGTTGAAAAAAAGTGACTAAAATGTTGGAAAAAGCATCAAAAACGTGGAAAAAAATTAAAATAATGCGCAAAAAAAAATCGACAACATCGGAAAAGCTTCAGAAACGTCGGGAAAAACTGACAAAGACATCAGGAAAAGTGACAAAAGTGTTGAAAAAAAGTTTTATTTTGAGCCAGAAAAAAACAAAAAGTTGCACGGTCGACGGGAAGACAACACAAGGGTCAGAAAAGATAAAGAATAATTTACATTATCTCCCTAGAGTATGTCTTTTACATCCAGACGTCCCTTCCCTCCACAGAGATTAAACCTAAGTACAGCAGTATGTTAATCCCTCTGGTCTGATCGAGTAATAACAGACCAACAAACAGTGGGGAGGTCAAAGGTCACATCACCGTCGCCTTAGAGCAGGGGGGTCAAACTAGACTTCACATCCAGGACCAGACATTAGTTTAGTTTATTGACATGCTTTTATTTTGAAAAAGTCAAATATCTTTGACTGTATTATTGCATGTTACATTTTTCCCCGAATCGTGCAGGCCTACCGGGGACTTTTTTTTAAGATGGAAAACCAAAAAGTCAAGCAGGTACCATTTAATGGAAAAACACCAATACTTGGGCCAATAAAGCTGATTCTGATTTATTATTGTGTCAAAGGACTCCAAGCTTGACTTTTAGGTTTCCAGGTAATTATTTAGCCTGATTTGTTTTAATTATTAAAACCTGATGATTATTGTGTGCTCCTCTTTGTCTCCTGCAGGCGTCCTTCCTCACAAAGAAGCTCAACATCACAGGAAAGAGAGTGAACCTGGCCATATGGGTGAGTTACCATCTTTGTTGATGTTACACAGAGTTTACAGTAGGGCTGGGTATCGCTAGCCTGGAAATCCAGACCCAAATCCGAAAGATTAAGGGTCTGGCACTGAGTAATGAAAATGGCCCAACTCGAGGGGCGGCACCAAGCATGCGTTTGAAAATCTTCCTGCACGCAATTGGATAACACTACGACCAATCACAACAATACACGGGGTGACGTATCCAGAGCCCCAAACGCTTAGCTACCAGCGGAGCTAACTGGTAGATTAAACTCTTAGCTACCAGAGGAGCTAACTGGTAGATTAAACTCTTAGCTACCAGAGGAGCTAACTGGTAGATTAAACTCTTAGCTACCAGAGGAGCTAACTGGGTAGATTAAACTCTTAGCTACCAGAGGAGCTAACTGGTAGATTAAACTCTTAGCTACCAGAGGAGCTAACTGGTAGATTAAACTCTTAGCTACCAGAGGAGCTAACTGGGAGATTAAACTGTTAGCTACCAGAGGAGCTAACTGGGAGATTAAACTCTTAGCTACCAGAGGAGCTAACTGGGAGATTAAACTGTTAGCTACCAGAGGAGCTAACTGGTAGATTAAACTCTTAGCTACCAGATGAGCTAACTGGTAGATTAAACTCTTGCCGTATCCGGTCGGCAAAACAGCAAAACCGTCCTTCTTGCAAAGGAACGATTGGAACTCCGTCTTCTGTTCCTCTTTTAGATAAAAAGCCAAGTCTAACTCGTTCATTGTAGCGGAAAATCAATAGTTTTTAAAACCCAGCCCTGGTTAACAGTGATAAAATATTAACTGCGTTGTGTGTTTGTGTGGTTTTTTTTTTAGGACACAGCCGGCCAGGAGCGTTTCCATGCGTTAGGGCCCATCTACTACAGAGACTCCAACGGAGCCGTACTAGTGTACGACGTCACAGACGAAGACTCCTTTCAGAAGGTAACAACGCAGCGGGGTTTTCCTGACTCAGAATAGTAGTCCACTACGCACGCCAGTAAGCACGCTCGGTCCCCGTACAGTAAAGGCAATGAGTCTGTAAGCATGTGCCTGTTATTTCTGACAATTTCATGAACAAACATGTCGATATTACCCTTGACTAAATGAAACCCCAATCAACAAAACTGCTTAAAGAAATTATTTGACGCTTTAGTGCGTAACTTTTTGATATTAATGAACGTCCGTTACATTCAAGCCGTTGCCATATGAGATGTCCCTCTTTTCAGCTGGATGTGCGTCCCCTTCCTCTGTCTCTGTGTTGGCGTTCTAACCTCCGGCTGATTTGTGAGGACTATGGTTAACTCCTCAGATCTCTGCAGGGTAAATCCAGACAGCTAGCTAGACTATCTGTCCAATCTGAGTTTTCTGTTGCACGACTAAAACTATTTTTGAACGTACACATGTTCCACCAAAACAAGTTCCTTCCTGAGACTATTTAGCAGAGGCACCGTGGCTCCGTCTGGAGCTTAGCCCCGCCCACGACGATTGTGATTGGTTTAAAGAAATGCCAAGAAACCAGAGCACGTTTTTCTCCCATCCTGGAATGCTGTGTGGACTAGCCAGACCCTCCTCCGCCGCGCTGTGGAGGAAGGTCTGGCAAAGCGAGACTAGTCTTGAAATAATATTCTTCTTCAAAAATAAAAGAAAATCTACTATTTTGGCTCCTACAAGAGCAAAACCAGAAACCCAAGACATTAATACATTTGGTGTTGCTCGTTTTAGTTTATTATATAACCTGGTTGAAACGGAGTATTTCTACACTGTAGTATTACTACTTATACTTAGGTAAAAGATCTGAGTACTACTTCCAGCTCTTGTACAGCTTTGAGATATTATACAGGGATATTTTTGCAGGAAAAACGTTATATAATACTGTAAATATACTAAAACTTGGGTAGCATATTGAAATAATTACTGGTTTTGTTGATTATTAGACAGAAAATGAATCGTCAAATTAGTTAACTTTTGGAAATATGTTTGTTAATTGATGCCGAAAGTCTTTGTTCCATCTTCTGTTTTTGGTTTTCTTTCTTTTCAGCTTCGTTCACATCTTTTTATTCTCTCTCCATTTCCTCCGTTTGGTTTTTAACATCGTTCTGTATAAAAGTCTGAGCGTTTGTTTCTGTGTTTGCAGGTGAAGAACTGGGTGAAGGAGTTGAGGAAAATGTTGGGGAACGACATTTGTTTATGTATAGTAGGTAAGTTCTCAAAAAATCATTTTCTTTACCTGAACATTTCAGAGCAACAGCAACAAAAACCAGTAGTTATTAATGAGCCTGATGAGATTATTATCTCTGATAAATGGCTTCAAAACCAAATAAGTATGTCATGACTTCCACATAACAGACAGAAAAGATGATCGGCCTCCCCTCGACACACGATACGATAACGGCAGTAGTAAAGTCACAGCTATACACTACCGGTCAAAAGTTTGGGGTCACATAGAAATGACCATTCTACTCCATTCCAGACAGAATACCAGCTGAGATCAGTTGCACTGTTGTTTTAATCAGAGCAGCTGGCATCAGGCTGAAGAAATGCTTGAAATCCCATGCTTTTTGGTCTAAACGTCATACCCAAAATAAAAGTGGTACAGCTCCCATATACTTTGACACTCCCATGTATGACACCCAAGTCATACATCTGTAAAATGATTAGAATACACTGCTGTAAACACATCTGACGGGTGACAGACAACACAGGGCGTTGTTGGCCCCGATCTATTCTTTCCCTCATCTCTTATACTTTCTTTCTTGGACTCCCTCTCCTTCCTCCGCACCGGGACTGCTATCTTCACACAACACACGCCAGGGCAGGTGGGGGGGCACTGTATTATGTTTTGCCCTCATTTGTTATTATTACTCAATGTACTTTGCTCGAGGCCACTGTGTCTGTGACCCTAACTGTCTTACATTTACCGCTTAAGCTAAACCATCTGTGCGTCAGAGTTTCCTTTATTCGGGGAAACCACTGCCTCCATGACAACACACAACTCTGTGCAATAAGCATACACCAAAACACACTTGGTCTCTTATGGAAACCTTTTACATTCTTATTATATTTATCTGCAACTAGTAGGGCTGCACAATTAATCACATTTGACTCACTTAATCGATTAATTTACAGGGGAAAAAACGTGGGATATTCTCTGATATTAACGTGTTTGCTTTCTTTTCTCTGCAGGTAATAAAATAGATTTGGACAAAGACAGACATGTTTCAGTGGAAGAGGCTGAGAGGTAAAAACTGAACGTTGATTTTTCTACATTTGTGCTCTTTGATTTAAACAAATTACTTCTATATATAACTAAGTACATTTAATCCAGTACTGCACTTAGGTACAAATGTTGAGCTACTTGTACTTATCTTGAGTCTTTTCTTTTCATGTCACTTTCTACATTTCAGCAAGAAATATTGTACTTTTTACTCCACTACATGAATCTGACCGCTTTAGTTACTAGTTACTTTACACATTAAAGGGACAGTTCGGAGTAATTTCACCCTAGGGTCCTTTGCCCCCCCAGGAGCTTTTTTCCCTTGGTCTAACTTTGGGCTAGTTAGCGCTATCAGCCGGATGGCTTAGTGCAGGCGCTAATGGAACCAAAGGTGTATCTCGTACATTACCCCACTAATAATACCCGGAATGGTACCAAAACTTCTACAGTAGTACAAATAGGTTCCTTCTGAGTAGAGTACCTTCTGTACTCATATTAGGAGGCATTAGAACGTTTATAAGTACACCAGGAGTTTAGTTAAATAGCACTTGCCTGATGGCTTCTACTCTCTGCTGCTAGCTCTTGTGAGATCCCGCGCAGAGCACGACATTTATTGCTGGAAGAGACTACCGGTAAAGTAGGAGCAAGAAGCGAGAGAACAGAAGAAGAGCTCAACGAAATGGCAGAGTTTGAGGTTAGCATCGAACGCGACGATGAGTGGCTCAGTTTCGAAGGTCGCCTGTACCTATTCAAGCCTGAATACACGGACGAGGAGCTACAACTAATGGAGGAGAATCAGAGAGCTAGCTAGCTAGCAGCGCTAGCAGCAGAGAGTAGAAGCCATCAGGCAAGTGCTATTTAAATAAACTCCTGGTGTACTTACAAACTTTCTAATGCCTCGTTTTATGAGTACAGAACCTATTTGTACTACTGTAGAAGTTTGGTACCATTCCGGGTATTATTAGTGGGGTAATGTACGAGATACACCTTTGGTTACATTAGCTCCTGCACTAAGCCATTCGGCTGATAGCGCTAACTTATGGAGGAAATATTTATTCATAATTCAAGAAAACGAAGCGAGATCAAATTAAAAATATATATATTTTTTTTTAATTTTCCATTTGGATTTAATATTTGGCTTTTGAATCTCCATTTAACATTGGCTTTTCATTTGGTCTTGACACATGTCAATGTAAATGAGGAGGTGTGGCCCAAAGGCTGGTGGGAGGGTCTGAAACAAAAGGGGTGCAGAGGCACCTTATGAACAGCAGGGGGCGCTGACTGTCGTTTGTGTTTAGCCTACATCATCAGTTTCTATCATGTGAAATAAGAGGCTAAGCCAGCCTGGTGGCGAAGCTGCAGACAGATGCTCAGCAGTGTGCTCCCCAGCAGTCAGCGCCCCCCTGCTGTTCATAAGGTGCCTCTGCACCCCTTTTGTTTCAGACCCTCCCACCTGCCTTTGGGCCACGCCTCCTCATTTACATTGACATGTCAAGTCCAAATGAAAAGCCAATGTTAAATGGAGATTCAAAAGCCAAATGTTAAATCCAAATGGAAAGTTCCAAATGGAAAAATTCTTCATTTTCTCTTTGGACTTTCAATTTGAATTATGAATAAATATTTCCTCCATACTAACTAGCCCAATGTTAGACCAAGGGAAAAAAGCTTCTGGGGGGGGGGGGGACCATCCCCCTTAAAGGTAACCATCCCTTTAAGATTAACACACTACACATGTAGTTTATAAAATCTGATGTTTTATATTAAATGAAACTAGCCAACAATATAACAGCTACAAGTCCAGCTGAGATGATCAGACCATTAAACACACAACTGGTTGGATCCTTTACTCTTTCTACAATGGTAAAATTCTACATTTTCCTGATGATACTTACAGGTGTTTACTTAAGTACCATTTTCAATGCAGGACTTTGGCTGTAACAGAGTATTTTTACAGTGTGGTATTAACCCTTTCACTGAAGTAAAGGATCTGAATACTTCTTCCACCGATGGACACCGGTGCTTCATCAGTCCTCTATTCTTTCTCCGTGTTTCCGTAGTTATGCTGAGTCGGTGGGAGCCAAACACTACCACACATCAGCCAAGTTAAATAAAGGCATCGAGGAACTCTTCCTGGACCTCTGTAAAAGTAAGACCCACGAAACACTTATCAAACATCAACTGAGCTGACGACATTTTCTAAAATATGAACATTAGAGATCCGAACGGTTTGAGACCAAGTTAATGGGGGGGACATGTCTGTATGTATTTAAATAAAAAAAGCGACAAAAACATAAAAAAAAAATAAAAAGAATTGACGGGGAAAAAACATCAAAAGGTGCCAAAGAAAACCATTTTAAAAAAGGTGACAAAAACCCTAAAAAATAAAGTGTACAAAAATAAATTTAAAAAAGGCAACAAAAACGTCTAAAAATATAAGTAAAACGTCTTAAAAATTGTCAAAAAACAACAAAGCAACCAAAAGTTTCCAAAAAAATTTAAAAAGCCGACAAAAACGTTGAAAAAATTGTCCAAAAAAAACTTGAAAAAGCTGACTTCTCATTGGCCGTAGAAACAGGAGACGTCTCTTACGTTCTAAAACCAGCCTCTGGAGACTCCACCAGCTGAGTCGCAGCGACGCCATCAGCTGGTTTGAGTCGAGCTGAGACGAGCCGCTTCAGACCGCTGAAACTTTTCTTTGCGACGTTCTAAAACGGTTTCGTCTCATCACAAATCTTTGGTCTGAACTGGGCTTTAAATGTTTCTAGTCAACAATAAGGGTGGCCCGATGGCTCGGGGCAGTACACGTCGGGTGAGTAAATATAACAACACACCGGCCCATTCGGGCGTCATCGTATCATAATCACTTGATTTGAATGTGCCGTTGGCTAATCAAGAACTGAGTTGCCGCTTGATGCCTTTGACGGGTTTTTTCGACATTATTTTACACTCTTGATGCTTTCAACGTTTTTTTCCATAATTTTGTGATGTTTTTTTCTACATTTTTGACTATTTGTGAATGTGTTTTTGACGTTGACATTGAATGACGTTTTCAAAGGATTTCAGTTTCAGTGTAAAGACGTTTATTAGTTTAAGACCAAACCAGAGTTACAAAAAGGAAACACACGTAATGAAAACAGTGATACAACTACGCAGAAAACAGAAAACAACCAGACTAAACAACATAAATCAGTGTGGTGTTAGTACTTTTACTGCAGTAAAGGATCTGAATACTTCTTCCAGCGCTGGTTGGAGGTGAGTTTGAACTCTGCGTGTCTTTTCAGGGATGATGGAAACGGCGCAGGCCGAGGAGAGGTTGAAGGGCAACGGAGCCAGCCAATCAGCATCGAGTAGGCGGGGCGTACAGATCGTCGACGACGAACCACAAGCCACGCCCGCCGGAGGATGCTGCTCTTCTGGCTAACGCGCACACACACACACAGACACACACACAGACACACACACAGACACACACACACGCGCTTGCAGATACATTCACGAGTGTCTATGTTGCTCTACAATCCTTAAAAAAAATCCCAACTGTTTCTGCTGTTTTCATTCAGCACTGCCTTTGCTGCTAAGGATCATGGGAAATCATATATAAAATGGTTTAATCACTGTTCCCTTCAAAATAAAAGTAACTCGTGATCAAAATGGGCACTTTAATGACTTTGATTTCCTGCAGAAGTAATGACTAAAACTTTAATCCCGCCGCCCCCCCCAGAGAACACGTCCCGTCTGTATTTAATACTTTCAATAAAAGAGCTGAAATAACTTTGGAGGAACACAACATGGTGGCTGATTTATTTAGTTTTTGTCGGTGGGGGGGAAGCTCTAGAGGGATATTAAACACACAAACACACTGTATAAACCTCCATTAATCATCATATTTATCTCAAAACATCATGTTTTTCAAACCCAGAGGAGCGGCGGGCGGACAGTTTGTGGCGAAGGACAGCTTCAGGTTTATGTCAAAGCTATAGCAGCAGTCTGAGGAATTCTAAAGGCCGTTTTATGCTTCTGCGTGGAATCGACGGCGGACCCCTCTGCGTCTACGCCAGGCCCTACGCCGTAGCCTGACGTGCACCTCTCGAAAAATGTAACTACACGTAGCGGTGACGCAGGTCACTCGGCCGCTGTATTTCCCCCGACTCATGTCCTGGTTCTCCTTCTCCGTTAACAACATGAAATCAAGGAGAGGGTTAACTTCTGCTCCAGATCTCCCACCGTGGTCAGAAAGAACAGAGGAGACACTTTGTCTCTCTCACTAGGACTCTAGAGTCGGCACTCACTCGGAAGATAATCGCCGTCAATCTCTCACTTCTCCCTCGCTCTAACACACACACACACACACACACACACACACACGCACGTATAAACATCAGGCCACTTACGTAGGCTACGGTGAAAGCTCTGCGTGGAGCCTGAGCAGAACCATTAAACGGCCTTAAGTATTGACAACAAAACTGTCGGAGCGTCCACATGATACAAGCCTTCCGTGATCGCGAAGAAGAGGAAATTTGCTCGGTTTTCTGCGAGTAAAAGTTGCCGGATGACACCATTTTTTTAAACATAGAGACAGAGTGATGAGATGTGAGGTTTAGGCGTGTTCGTTTAAACGGAGATTAGTTCTTCTACTGGAGGTAAAAACACTCAAAACTCTGCTTTAAAACCAGCTTCTTTTTTTTTGACATTTTTGCTCGAAAAAATAAAAAATGGAGTCAATTAATTCTCTTTTGTAATTAATAACTCAGCTCTAAAGTTTAATAGTAGCGTCCTCGATAGTTCATTCGTCCTCCTCTTCCTCTGCATGGTTTTTAAAACACATGCACGCACAGACACACATGCACACACATACACACGCACACACATACGCACACAGACACACACACACGCACAGACACAGGCACACACACGCGCGCGCACAGGCACATACACATACATACACGCACACAGGCACATACACCGCACACAGGCACACACACACACACACACACACAGACATGCACAGGCACATACACACACGCGCGCTGCATACATGCACATACACACACACACACACGCACACAGACATGCACATACACAAACACGCACATACACACACACACACACAGACATGCACAGGCACACACACGCGTGCGCACAGGCACATACATACACACGCACACGACACACACACACGCACAGACAGAGACACACAGAGAGACACACACACACACACACACACAAGCGCACACAGACACTCACACAGGCACACTAATAATACTGTGCATGTTTGATTTCTGTAAAAGGCTTTTTTCTGTTTGACTTTAAAAAAAAAAAAAGGTAAATAAAAGCGGATTATTTAATAAGTTATATTCACGTGGCGGTGATGGAAATCTGTACATGAACATAAGTATTCTCTGTGCTCTCTCCTGTGTACTTTTACTGTTTTCCAGCGGGCCTGTAGCTCCATTAATCTCTCTGCTTACTGAAAAAACTACAGTGACATTGTACAAAAACTACATCCAGGATGTTTGATCTGCCTTGTGGGGAGTAATCGATGCACAGAGATAGAAGAGGAAGAACTCAACGCTGTTCTGTTCTCTTTGTGGTCTGAAAAGGAAAACAAAAAAAATCAGCACACTTTTTGGAAAATGTAATTTTTTTAAACTGCTAGTGTCAAAAGTGTTTTGTAAAGATTATAGAACAATTATAACGATTTACACAACGCACGAGGTGTCGCACACGTTGTCGTTATTTCATGTTCACTGTTCTTCTCTTTAGGCCTTTATTTGTGACAGGACAGCTTAGACATGAAAGGGGAGAAAGAGAGGGAACGGCCCAATCCCAAAGGACACACTTACCGAGCCTTTACCGTGAGTCTGCATCGACGCAGACGTCGCCAAAGGGAATTACCCACAGTTCAAAGCGTTGTGACGTTCACCGCGGAGACCGTAGGGGAAATCCGGGAATTACAAAAGGTAAACAACAGCAGGACACACGACCACGGAGCAGACCAGCCTGTCGTCCAGCTCGTACAACAAGAGGTTGAAAACGTGGAACCAGGCAGCCGTCTTTAGTCCTCAGTCCTCAGGGCTCACTTTGGGATTGGGCCACTGACTCGCAGCAAAGGGCCACAGGTCGGAACCAAACCCTGGGCCGCTGTGTCGAGGACTGAGCCTCTGCATATGGGCGCGTGCTCTACCACGTGAGCTACTGAGGCGCCCCTGTCCTTCTCTTTTTGAACGGGTTTTGACAGGGACAAATTAAACCTTAGAGCAGTGTTTCTCAAATGGGAGTACATGTCCCCCTAGTGGTACTTTTGGAGGACTGCAGGGGGTACGTGTCCCCCTAGGGGTACTTTTGGAGGACTGCAGGGGGTACGTGTCCCCCTAGGGGTACTCTGGAGGACTGCAGGGGGTACGTGTCCCCCTAGGGGTACTCTGGAGGACTGCAGGGGGTACGTGCCCCCCCTAGTGGTACTCTGGAGGACTGCAGGGGGTACGTGTCCCCCTAGTGGTACTCTGGAGGACTGCAGGGGGTACGTGCCCCCCCTAGGGGGACTCTGGAGGACTGCAGGGGGTATGTGCCCCCCTAGGGTTACTCTGGAGGACTGCAGGGGGTACGTGTCCCCCTAGTGGTACTCTGGAGGACTGCAGGGGGTACGTGTCCCCCTAGTGGTACTCTGGAGGACTGCAGGGGGTACGTGCCCCCCCTAGGGGGACTCTGGAGGACTGCAGGGGGTACGTGTCCCCCTAGGGGTACTTTGGAGGACTATTTTCAACCTATTCTTGCCTCGCTTCCTTCTTTCTACCATCTTTTATGTTTTGTCGGGGGTTTTTTTAAAGTTTTTGTGCCTTTTTTCATCATTTAAATGTTGTCCAGGTCCGAGGCTGTTAAGGTAAATCTATCGCTGACATCTCTGTATTCTTCCTCTTTATCGAGACTTTTCTTTCTACCAAAAATTATTTGCGCTGGTTAGGGGGTACATGGCTTAAAAACACCGTTCAAAGGGGGGAACATTGTTTAAACAAGCTGGAGAACCAGTGGTTTAGAGCACAAATGAAATCACATTAAATTAAACTATAGGTCTGGTGATATTCTATATTTTTCTTTTCTTTTTTTTTATAATAATATTTGGGGGATGAGTCACAAGTAATGTCAAAGATGTGTTTGAGATCATTTACAAACGGCGTGGTCATTACAGCGTTTGTCCACCAGAGAGCATTGCCAGCTTTGTTTTTACTCAGTACAGTTTATCAGTGGTCACATTTAGATATAATATTATTATTATATTTAGATATTCTAGAAAACATTGTTTATTTGGCAAAAACATTTACAGAGTCTAAAGTACTGATGTTTACTACAGTATTTATATTAAACTGTTTACTACAGTACTTCACTGTTTACTACAGTTTCAACAGTTTACTACAGTAGGCCTGCAGGTCATCTCCTGTGGGATTATATTTGAGCCTGTAATTCCAAACAAAACTTCTCAAGCAACAACATGGTCACCTCAAAAGGTAAAACTTGCAAACAAAACATTTGTGTAGTCGTAAACTATTGGTCTTTTATCCGTTTGATACTCTGTCCTTTTGTTTTCAGTTCCCTCTGCTTCTTTCTCAGTGATCAGTCTTTTGCTCTCTCCAGCACGTTTGCAGTTTTGCTCCCAGCTTTCTCGTTTGCGCTTCTGACCCAAAGCTATCGCGTGGGCGGGTCTTACAGGGGTGCGTCCCCATTGGCTAATTCGTCGTCAGTTAGTTTGAGTGACAGCTCAGTGCCTGCCGGCCCCCTGACGTTTCAGTGCAGCTAGCTAACGTTAGAGATTTTGGAGGACACACAAACCACTCTACAGCGGATTCCTACAAGATTAATAAAGTGTAAGTATTGATCATACATTTGGTCTGTGATCTACGTTGCAAGCATGGTTGCTAGACGTTTGTTGTTTCGTTGTGTTAAGATACTAGCTAGCTAGTAAAGCTGTTTAACTTAGCATTTAACGTTAGCTAACTGCTAACGTTATCTAAAACTTGTAGCTATGTTAGGCTACTGAGCTAATTTGCCATGGGAATCATGAAGTCCTAGTCCTTACTAAAGGAGCTGTATATATATCGTCTTCTCTCTGTAGAACAATGAAACGATGTGGGACGTGCAGGACCCCGAGCAGAGCTACGATGCTGTCCCAGGTAACGTTAGCTAGGTCAGTAACGTAGCCATATCTGATAATACACAATGCTAGGGTATTGGTTATGTTGTACAATGTAGAAGCTGTGCATATAATGTATTCCTATCTAGAGGTTGACACATACTGTACATATGCAGTGTTAGCTCTGCTTAACTGGTTCATCTTCATAGTTATGTGCATTATTATAGCATAGCATAAAAACAAACTCAGTAATGATGGCTACATTTACACCACGAGGATGACATTACAAGACAAGAATGACAGAATGTTCATCTGTACTTTCCTAGTTATGATGAAGACTGGCCATCCTAACTAATTACATGTATTCTGTTGCATTTGCAAGCCGGTCAGCATACGGGAAGTGTTTTTAAAGCCTGTTGCTAATGGCTACTTAAAAGCAAGTTATTTTAATTGTAAATCACCCAATATTAGAAGCTATTTCTATCACCGCTCACATCAGGCAGCAGGCAGCCCAACCAGGAGGACGTGGTAGCAGCAGAGGGAGAGGAGCCTTCAGTCTCTCTGTGGAGGAAACACTACGTGTGCTAAGGCTTCACACAGCCAGGGTATCGACCGATAGAGTATGTATTGATTATATTTTACTGAGATACTCAATTAACACTTACAATAACCTTTTTCTTAGTTTATTTTTGTTTGTGTACTTATAGTTTTTAAGTCCATTGTATGTCAATATATCCTACTACAGTATACTGTCCTGTAATTTAATTTGTTTACATTGTTTTACTGTAATTGTATTTGAAAATGCACATAATGTATTAAAACACTTTTTTACATTCACCCTTGTTTGGTATATAATCCAGGACATAAGGTTGAGACTATTATAATGCTTTATTTTTAGTCCGATATAAAACTTCACGTACATAATAGATATTTGACTGTATTCTGCTAGGGTTGGAGTTGGAACTCAGTGTCAGTCATTATTTGCAGTACATCAAAGGTCAGGATCCGTTTTTCATCACCAATAATACACAAACGTACTGTGTAATTGGGTTATGTATATATTTCACATATTCAGTTTCACCTAAGGCAAGCTGTATTTCTCTGCTGACTTGTGTGTGCAACAACACCCGCCATGCACATCACTAAAAAACAATAATGATCACTTAGCGTGTTAGTTGTACGTTGTTTGGATAGTAGTAACAATATGCATAAAATATACAAAAAATGTCAGTTATCTGCCATCTTGCAGCAGTGCAATAAAAGAAGAAACAGTGTGTACATATGGAAAATTTATCTAATGTATGTGTCAATCTTAGAATACATTATACTACTTAATAACATAACCAATACCCTAGCATTGTGTATTATCAGATATGGCTACGTTACTGACCTAGCTAACGTTACCTGGGACAGCATCGTAGCTCTGCTCGGGGTCCTGCACGTCCCACATCGTTTCATTGTTCTACAGAGAGAAGACGATATATATACAGCTCCTTTAGTAAGGACTAGGACTTCATGATTCCCATGGCAAATTAGCTCAGTAGCCTAACATAGCTACAAGTTTTAGATAACGTTAGCAGTTAGCTAACGTTAAATGCTAAGTTAAACAGCTTTACTAGCTAGCTAGTATCTTAACACAACGAAACAACAAACGTCTAGCAACCATGCTTGCAACGTAGATCACAGACCAAATGTATGATCAATACTTACACTTTATTAATCTTGTAGGAATCCGCTGTAGAGTGGTTTGTGTGTCCTCCAAAATCTCTAACGTTAGCTAGCTGCACTGAAACGTCAGGGGGCCGGCAGGCACTGAGCTGTCACTCAAACTAACTGACGACGAATTAGCCAATGGGGACGCACCCCTGTAAGACCCGCCCACGCGATAGCTTTGGGTCAGAAGCGCAAACGAGAAAGCTGGGAGCAAAACTGCAAACGTGCTGGAGAGAGCAAAAGACTGATCACTGAGAAAGAAGCAGAGGGAACTGAAAACAAAAGGACAGAGTATCAAACGGATAAAAGACCAATAGTTTACGACTACACAAATGTTTTGTTTGCAAGTTTTACCTTTTGAGGTGACCATGTTGTTGCTTGAGAAGTTTTGTTTGGATTTAAAGTCACAAATATAATCCCATAATCTCCAGTATGGGTTCACAGCAGAACAATCAACAGAGAAATGTGAGTTCTGAACATCTGGAGGCGTTTAATCAGAAAACGTTTTATTACAGAGTTAATATCACTTACAAACAATGTTCCTTCATAAACATAAACATATCAAAAGGAAATAATAAATACAAAAGCACATATGTACAATATAGCTGTTTAAACAATAAGACAAACACCCAGTGTGATGGGGGGCGTCGCCACCGTCCTCGGAGCCAATGAGGACGCACCGCTTCCTGTCAGACAGGAAGTCTGGGATCCATCCA
>NC_135871.1:30880107-30893657 GCF_031162955.1 Sander vitreus
TAAACACGGTTAAAATGCAATGACAGCTAACGCTAAACGGTGTAAAGTGTGACTGTGTTTTACTGTAGAGGATTCAACACCGGGATGTAACAATCTGCAGCTGCCGTCGGAGAAACAACACAGACGGTGTATTCAATGAAACTGGTAAACTACAGCCTCGTGGTGCATTTGAAGTTATTGTTAAATGTCCTTTTCCATCTGGTTGTTGTTTTTGTCGTTCAACAGCAATTTACTAGTGAAATAAGTTATTGTTATTGTTATACATTATTATTAAACATTTAATGTTGACCATATGGCCTTAGCAATAAACAAGCCGTTCTTTAATGTCACCGACTGTTGTTTAGTACCTTTTTTTTTCTTTTCTTCGGTTCAGGCACCGTTAATTATGTATGCGATTAATTTTGATTAATTAATCACAGAGTATGTAATTAATTAGATTACATTTTTTAATCGATTGACAGCCCTAATAAAAATAGTTCCTTAATTAACTTTCTTCCAGAGAATAACATACTGCACTCCAAAACCCATTCCCTCGGCCTTGGTCGTGTCGCTAACGAACAGTCTGTCTGTGTAAGCGTCGGGGTCGTTACCTTGGGACGGACGACGGCCGCCAAGGATCCAGGGAGGAGCATCACAATACTTCCAATAATCATACACACCAGGAACTGCAGAGAAAGACCAGGAACAAACCATAACCACACAGTTAGCACAGTGATGCTGTTAAACCTTTTAGGAAGGAAATGAGTCGGCACAGTTCATCCACAGCTCAAATGTCGGGTGGAGGACTAAATACTCTATCAGCTTGGGAGTCACAATTCACTTTTTTTTAATAGGGTTAATGCTTTGTGTCTAAGTGACTGATGGGAACAACAATCTTTGACATTGGTCCAGTATTAAGCCAGACAGCTGCAGTCGGCAGCAATGAAATGCTGCAATGAAAAATTAATGGACAATTGTGCACCTTTAGTTAGCGTCCACTAAATGTTCTGTTGTTGCCGCTGACAGACTGAGATTATTATTCTGACATCTTATAAGTGTCTGACAACATTATGAAAGGACCCCTACAGAGATAGACCCTTTTCTTAAAGAGTAAGATCATTTTTGTTTAACATGAAACAGCCCCAAAATCACCGTCACCAAACCCACCAGACTCCATGTAAATAATCAGGACTTTTATCATCATAAAACACACTTCACTCAAAGTCGACAGAAACTAAATAAAACTACCAAAAGCCGTCTTGGTTCATCTTTCCACTGTTCCAACAATCACCACTCTGGTTTGGTTGAAATAAACCCTTAATTCACCCATGTACATCTGGAGATATGCTGGCTCTATACACGCTAAAAGTCCTGATTATTTACATGGAGTCTGGTGGAAATATGCTGGCTCTATACACGCTAAATGTCCTGATTATTTACATGGAGTCTGGTGGAGATATGCTGGCTCTATACACGCTAAATGTCCTGATTATTTACATGGAGTCTGGTGGGTGGCTGTAAACCAAACTTAAAACCAAAAGTTAAAAACAACAACCGCCGTCTCGGTGTTCTTATTTCAACATGTTTCTTCAGACTTTGTTCCTGCCCCCCTTTCAGAGATGTCACAACTGATGTGACATTTCTTTAGAAATTTATCAGAAGGATGTGCGTTTGTTCGGATGAATGATATGATCAATCTTATTCTGAGGCTTTACCACCCTGCGCTATCCAGCTGGTCTTTGTACTCACCAGGATCATGCACGCCTTGCTCTCATTGTAGGCGCCAACGGCTCCCAGGATGGCAATCACCATGATGATGGAGCCCAGGAAGTAGAAGTAGGATTGCTTGAAGTCCAGCTGCAGACAGAAGAAGTGATTGACAGGTTCATATTTAGTTTTTGTGTTGAAGACACTGAGCTATTTTCTTCAAACAGTGTTTGTTCTTACGGCTAAGGTTCCGTTAGCGTAGTGGAACTGAGACTTCAGAGCCAGCGCGATGATGACGACGCCGACAGTCTGAAACCATAAAAACAGTTTGATCAGATCCAGCGACTCAAAAAAACACAAGTAAAAGTACACGAAGAGGTTCACCTCACTGCACCAAGGTTAGAGTCCATCAACTGCCTATGTCACGGCACGTTAAGATTATATTTTGGGCATTTAAGGCTTTTATTATATAGGACAGCAGAAGATGTGAAAGGGGAGAGAGAGAGAGGAGGAATGACATGCAGCAAAGGGCCGCAGGTTGGAGTTGAACCTGCAGCCGCTGCGACAAGGACTGAGCCTTAGTACATGGTGCGCACGCACTGCAACGTGAGCTGTCTAGGCACACGCACAGGGGTGTTTGTTTACGGCAGGGATCGCCCCGCTTCCTAGCATCGGTCACTGCATCCACCACACAGCACTTCGGCACGTCACTTTTACACCTGGCTCGCCTGTTACTTCCAATGTTTTCCCTTTTTTAGAGCATGTAAAACCTCTTGTAAATATTGGGGGCGGCGCATATTCCCTACACCCCCCCATATATATATATATAATATAATATAATATACTAGCGAATTATATTTGGATGAGCGAAAGAAAACAAACATTTCAATGAGCATTAGAGGCGTTAGGTTAAGCGATTAAGTACGGTGGCCCTGAAGTGCAAATCACAACAGCAAATATGAAAACCCAACAGCAAATCATAAAACACAACGGCAAATATGAAAACACAACAGCATTAACTTCTACCGGAAAGGGTAGGGCCTATCTAGCAGAGAATGGACCCTCCTGATTGGACAGACGGACTGTCTGTCTTTTAACAGGAAGGAGAGGTGAAAAACACGGAAAAGCGCCTACTTTTAACAGAGAGACCGTCCGTCTGTCCAATCAGGAGGCTCCGTCCTCTGCTAGATAGGCCCTACCTTTTCCGGTAGAAGTTAATGCTGTTGTGTTTTTGTATTTGCTGTCGTGTTTTCCTATTTGCCGTTGCGTTTTTCTATTTGCTGTTGTGATTTGCACTTCAGGGCCACCGTAGCTTAAGACCCATTTAAAATTATTTAAGACCTAGAACACAATACTTTTTGCACATTTTTAGACTTTAAAGACCTGTGGAAACCCTGTTGGAAGAGGCAGATTTGTGCCCCTCAAAAATAAACGTTCATATGAGAATCAGGTTGAGCATAGACGGGGTAAACCCAGCCTGATCTGCCTGCAGCTCAGGCTGGAAACCCGTACGTTATTCTGTCCTGCTTCCGTTACAAATCTGCGGGGACCAATCACAAACTGGCTTATCCGCCTTGGCGCGCTATTGGCGGGTTTAACACGATGACGATAGAGAAGCGACCAAGCAGCTTCTTGTTTACAGTCAACGTGGCGGCCACCAAAGAGCAGCAACCGGTTGATGCCGCTGTCGCTGCTACATCACCCCGATCGTTCTGATTGGTTGAAGGACTATCCAATTGCGTACAGAGTCATTTGAACTATGCCCAGATCCAAATCCAGAGCAGACTCCCCAGACCAGATCTGCTGATAGCCAGACTAGTTTGAGCAGGGATTAGGGAGCAGTTTGAACATTTAGACTTTATTTTTGTTTTTTAATCCCAAAACAGACAACATTAGAACAAACATTTTTCAATACAAAAGATTTTTTTTTACTTCTTTACTTTACTACTGTTAAGTTACTTTAGTGAGCGAGCTAAGTAGCGGCTAGCTAGCTTCTTTTGGAGGTCTGCAACTAAAAGTTATCATCCAAATACGGTTGTTTTGACTGTTTGTTATTTATTTAAGGGGCCACCAGAGGAGTTTTGGGACCTTTAGTCAAAAAAGGCATGACCCTCCCCCAGCAATTAATCAATACATTCTGTACTGGTTTGCGTTTGGCAAATAATACAGATTCCCATTGTTTTTTTACAGCTTTGACATACGAGACTAAACCTCTGCATCCTCATCTACGCATCCCACTCCTCTGTTATGGTGTGGCGGCCATTTCAGGAGATTTACTCACTAACGTTGTTGTGGAAACACAATAAGCATGGGAACTAAATGCACACTAATGCATTACTGCATTACTTCAAATACAAAGTTACTCCTCTAGTGAACTAGTATTCACATGAAATACAACAATAAAATAATGAGACCATTCAGCAAGGCACACTGGGTAACATTCAACACACAACTGGTTGCTCTGGACTCGTCACTAGGCTTCCTCCACGTCGTCGTTTTAAACACTTCGCAGTTATTTAAAGTGGAATAAACGTATAAAAGTCCAAATCTACACAAAACCCGCAATTAATTAGTAAGCTGACATCAAATGTGGCATTTAGGAAACCTGTATTGCAACGTTAGCTCGGTAAGATGTCCAAACTAGCAACAGTCATTTTAGTTTTTTGCGTCCTGCTGCTCCCATCGTCAGCCAGGTAATATTTTTTTTACTAAAGCAGTATATGAAATCTGATGTATTACCTACCACCATTTAGTTGTTTTGTGTTATTTAAGATATTTATAAAATATCTGGTCATGCCAGAATTATTCCACAAATTTTTTAAACAGTGCAATTATCCGTTTCAGCCACCAGGCGGCAGTGCTCCCCCTGCCCCATATGTCTATGCCCTGTCCCACAGCCAGGGCCGGCGATTGCTATAGGCGAACTAGGCGATTGCCTAGGGCGTCAAATGTGTTGGGGGGGGCGCCGTGTCGCCCTTAGGTCTACTTCCCATTAATAACAGAATCAGAATGACAAGCGAAATAATCCTCCTAGGGCCCCCCCTCAGCCACACGGAGCTCTGAAGCAGACCTGCGCGTCGCTTAGCGTCCACTTTCGCTGTAAAAACAGAGACGAGCAGCGGCACAGACCACGGAGCTGCTGCAGCGCGGCTTCCATATTTCTGCAGTAGGTCTAGTTTCGGGTTTCCACCTCTGATGTAGAGCAGCGTTCAGCCACTTCCCTAAACTTTGTCTAGTAAATAGAAATAAATAGATGAAAGCAATACAGATTTCCTGAGAGCCTTACTGCTAAATATTCCATTATGTTTTTATATTTGGATTGTAATCTCTGTTTCCCTTTTATATAAAGATATTTCCAGCATAAATTGATTCAGAAAAAGGTAGAAATAGGTGCATAACAATTCACCTGAATGCAGGAAATGAAGTGTTAAATGGTCAAAATGTTCAGGGGGAGGACCCCCAGCCCCCCCCCATCATAAGTCACCATGCACACAAATCTGGAAACAAGGCCCTGGCCTTTGGGTTGCCAGACCAGTTATGATTAGACCAAATGTTGGTGCCATCTAACTTACATGCAAGTAAAATGTACATACATTGGTACTCTATCGCTGACACAGCACTGTGGAGATCTGGCACTGCAAGACTGGGGGCGCAAAACTCAATCTCGCCTAGGGCAACCAAAGGGCTAGAGCCGGCCCTGCCCACAGCAAACTCATGGGTCAGACCCATCTGGTAGCGAAGGAGGGCCGAGACTGAGAGAGCTACATGGAGCTACATGGAAAAATATGCACCAAACAAGCCACTTTGAAATGTTGCTGTTTCATGAATACAAAAGATGGGTGACCCCCCCCCCACTCCCCCCTGGACTGAAAAATGTTGGATGACCCTCCCCTCAGCAAAGAATAAAAAGACACGACCCTCCCCTATTTTCCTCCAGTGGTCCATTCCATAAATACCGAACGGTCCCTAAAAAACGTTTAGCTCAGCGCTCCTTCTCACTTATGACCAATTTAAGTATTAAAATACATACAAATGTTTATATTATGTATTAAACACACTGTATGTTTGAAGAATGAAGAAGATGCCTGAGAGACTCGGACGTCCACTGCGCACAGTTGGATCGAGAATCAATGGCAATCAATATTAACAGTTATTAAAAAGAGAAAACTCACCGCGAAGATGATGTTGAAGATGGTTAGGAGCCATTTGAGGCAGCTGTTGACCTGAGTCATGTTTAAAGATGGGAATACAACACAAGTATTACTCTTAAAGGTGCTGAAGATCCAACAGCAGCGGAGAAGTGAGGAGAGACCGGGAAGGTGCTGGTTTTAAGTGAGAGGAGAGACGGGGGAGGACGGGGGGGGGGGGGGCTTCCAGTAAATGTGAACGACGAGAGAAAGAAGGAGCCTACCGCTGTTTCCTAGGAAGGCGAAGACATTACCCGCCCTACCAGAGCATGGCTAGTACTCGTAGTCTTTGTTGTTTGGATTGGTTAGGTTTAGGCATGGGAGAAGAGAATGGGGAGTGGGATTGGTTATATTAGGGTAAGTGCTAAAATAGCTACAAGGATAACAAATCAGAGGCAGAGTAGGGTGGGACATACATATGGAGACTTCCCGTGGCTAGAAAAAAGGGATGCTTTCATTCTGGGAAGACAAATGATAAAATGCCCATGCTTTCGTCTGGGAGCTGTGTGTGTGTTATGGGAAAGCAGATGACATTAAGATCGCTCAAATCACACAAAAGGTTACTTTATCATTGTTTAGACCAAGACGTTCAAAATGCAAAGACACGTAGTCAAATGACAGCGTACTCTGAAAGTGTGATAGTTACCCGCTATGTCATATTGTCCAGTTGCTAACATTGTATATTTATGCAGCTGAATAGTATTGACGTCAACCATGGCACACACTATACTTTCTTAATGTATGTATACACCAGCCAACCACAAATACACAAAGGAAGCTTGTACAGAAAAAAAGATATTCAACAGGAAAATTTCAGGAACTGTTGTGCAAGATGTGAGAGAGAGAGATAGATAGATAGATAGATAGATAGATACTGTATTGATTGAAGGGGAAATTCAAGGTCCCAGTAGCTTACAGACATCACATACATCATAACAGGATGATAACATAACAAATCCCCATGGATAATATGGACAATAAAAGAAAAAATACTAAATAAACTAAATAAAAAATCCACATGAATGTACTAAGGGATGAATAAGCATGAGACGCTTGCAGTGACAGGGCAGTTATATTGTGCATAAGGTGCTCTATGAGAGTGTGTGTCATGGTGGTAGTGCAAATAAGTCCAATAGTGCAAGGATGAAGGATAAAGAGAGGGGTTGTGCATATGGGCTGATAGAGCCAGTAAACAGTGGGCCAGAAAAAAGAAAATATGCTGCAAATGTATCAGTCTGATCCAATCTCTCCTCTCTGTCTGGCCACAACATTTTATCAACAGCACACATGATGTCCTCCCCTGCAATGCAACTAGAATTTTTTTTTTTTTGCATTACGCTTTTGTTCTTCTACTGTACTTCAGTGACATTTTGAATGCAGGACTTTTACTTGTTACAGAGTATTTCTACTCTGTGGTATCACTACTTTGTAAAACTTCTGAGTACCTTTTCCAGCGGCTCTGTACTTCATTTTATGTATTCGACGGTTGACGCCTGAAGTGTAAAAAAGAGCTGGTGGAGGAAAAGAAAGAGACAGGAAAGAGGAAAGAGAGAGGGGTTGAGGTAGAACTGTTTCTGAGGGAAACCATGAATCGAAATAGAGCAGTTCTGTGGTAGCCCAATGCAGTTTTTTCTTCCTGGAAGCAGACATGTGGGAATAACAATCTGAGGTTACTGTAGGGGGAGTGGTGTGATTCACTGCGGAGGAATGTGTTTTTAAAGGAGACGAGTTTGGTATGAACTGGAAAGCACTCATTCTTATGTCATTTGTAAAAGGTTTAAATAGCTTCAGAAACACAAACACCTTTTTACGTTACATTACATTAACATTACATTACATTAACATTACATTACATTAACATTACATTAACATTACATTAACATTACATTACATTACATTAACATTACATTACATTAACATTAACATCACATTAACATCACATTACATTAACATTACATTACATTAACATTAACATCACATTAACATTACATTACATGTCATTACATTACATTATATTACATTAACATTACATTAACATTACAGTACATTACATTAACATTACATTACATTAACATTACATTACATTAACATTACATAAACATTACACGACATTACATGTCATTACATTAAACTACATGTCATTACATGTCATTACATTACATTACATGTCATAACATCACATTAACATCACATTAACATTACATTAACATTACATTACATTAACATTACATTAACATTAACATTCACATTAACATCACATTAACATTACATTACATTAACATTACATTACATTAACATTACACGACATTACATGTCATTACATTACACTACATGTCATTACATTACATTACATTACATGTCATTACATGTCATTACATTACATTACATGTCATTACATTAACATTACATTAACATTACATTACATTACATGTCATTACATTACATTACATTACATGTCATTACATTACATTACATTACATGTATTACATGTACATTACATTACATGTCATTACAATACATGTCATTTAGCTGACCTTTTATCCAAAGCGACTTAAGTCCTTTCAACCCTGAAGGTTCAAACTTCAGACAACAAGTAGAAAGTGAAAGTACATTAGCTTTAAATTAGTAAAACTACAAAGAGCCATATGAAAGTGCAGCTTCATCTTCATGTTTATCCGAGGTGTAGTCGGAAGAGATGTGTATTTAGCCTTCGGTGGAAACAGGCCAGGGACAGGTTGGTTTTGCTGTAGTGTCTGATGCAGCCACTCTAATTGCTAAATCTCTCCCAAAACATCTCTCTGCACAGGCTGCTGAGCTCATTGCACTCACTGAAGCATGTAAGTTGGCTGAAGGATCATCCGTTACCATCTACACGGATTCCAGGTACGCTTTTGGGGTAGTGCACGATTTTGGTGCGCTGTGGAAACACCGAAATTTCCTAAAATCTGACGGTAAGCCTATTTTGCATCATCACCTGATCAATGACCTTTTGACTGCTATCCTGCTTCTATCACAAGTAGCTATATGCAAGTGTTCTGCACACACTGGGGCAGCAGACCCTGTCTCTAGGGGCAACGCTCGGGCTGATGCAGCAGCTAAAACAGCTGCACGCCTGCCCCTATCTCATATTGACACTTTGGTCTCAGATACACAAGACCTTGAACATTTTTCACTCCCAGAGTCTGCAGCTTCTATGCAAACACACGCTACACCACAGGAAAGACAGCAGTGGAAAGCTGCAGGGGGCACCTTTAACGCTGGCGTCTGGCTAGGCCCAGACTCTAAGCCCTGCCTCCCTCAGCACTTCTTCTCCCATTTTGCTAAGTTGACACATGGGTTGGACCATGTATCAAAAGGGAGTATGTTGTCACTGTTAACACAAACATGGTACACAAGAGGTTTCACAACATTTGCAGAAAAATTTTGTAAAGCTTGTATCATATGTGCACAAAACAACATAGGCAGGCCAGTGAAGGTAACACAACAGGTTGGACACACACCACCAGAGAGAGCATTTGAGCATGTGATGATGGATTTCATAGAGCTCACACCGTCTGAAGGGAAAAGGTATGCATTAACCATGGTGGACATGTTTTCCAAATGGGTTGAAGTGTTTCCTGCCTCAAAACAAACAGCTTCAGTGGTAGTAAAAGCTCTAATGACAGAAATCATTCCCAGATGGGGTTTACCGAGCCGCTTGTCAAGCAACAATGGGGCTCATTTTGTAAACTCTGCCATAACACAGATAAGTTTGTACATTGGCGTTGACCTCAGACGCCACTGCTCTTACAGACCACAGAGCGGAGGAGATAAAAACGAAGCTAGCTAAATGCTGTGCAGAGACAAATCTCCCATGGACAAAAGCACTCCCAATTGTGCTTATGTACATGAGGATGCGAAAAAGGGCTCGTTCAAATCTTAGCCCTTTTGAGATTTTATTTGGCCGCCCACCACAGGTAGGGACAGAACCACCAAAGACTCCACTCCCGTCAACTGCTCTATGTGAGCACGAAATGTTAAGTTACTGCACGCAACTCTCTTCTGCTCTTTCTGCCATCAGAATCCAGGTTTCTGCAGCTCTGCCTCACCAGCTGAGGGTCCCCTACACCAGCCCGGAGACTTTGTGGTGGTGAAGGACTTCAGGAGGAAGAACTGGCAGTCGAAACACTGGCAAGGACCCTATCAGATCCTCTTGGTCACGCACACGGCGGTAAAAGTGTCCGAACGAGCTACGTGGATCCACGCGGCCCATTGCAGAAAGGTTCCAGATCCAGGGGAGAGAATAGGTTTTCCAGAACCTGCAACAAGTGACGAGCAGATCCCTGCTGTGTCACCTACAAGGAAGGAATAGGGCAGGCCTGACAGAACGGTGTTTCTGTGCCACCCTACATCAGCGGGAAAAAGTTTTCTTCACGGAAAACATCAAAAAGGAAGAAGCCTGATCAACACCACTGGTATCGTACTGTTAACTCATTTTTGCAAAAAAACAGCAGTGACGTTCACAACACAGTACATTCCATACAACAGCACTGCAGCTGCTGCTCTGACACACAAATGGAGCAGCCAGGCAGGAGAAGACTGAAATGGCACCTACCACCGACACTTGAGGATGCCATATTCGTTGCCACACTGTTTTTCTTTACTGTATGTATGGCTTTGGGATTTGTGTTGTTAGCAATGTATGATGAACCACTGACTGAAGTAACTAGTAGGTCCAACACCTCTTTTCCTAATGCCACTGCTACACCCGCATACATTGAATACACTCACGTAGCAGAGAAAGGGGGAAAACATCGTGTGGCACGCTCACCATATTCCACGGTACAATAATTACAACAGACCCAACATCAGGGTAGTAGCTAACACCACGTCCACCTTCTTGCTCCAACCATGTGACTATTTTATGTGCGTGGGGGGGAAATTGCAATGGGGTTTGGTAGAAATCTATATATGCTATGTACCCTTAGTGACAGATCCTAGAGTGGGGCCTACATGTTTTTCGTGGGCATATGCTATTTGGCACACAAGTAGACCTGGTTGGGGTCATACGGTTCCTAGAGACCATACAAATTTAACCCAAAGATTATCGATGCAGAGAATTAATTTCTCCTCACCTGCAATGTTATTGACACTGAGAAACGCCCAACCTACGGACCAAGGTTATTTTGTTGTGTGTGCGTGGATTAATGGGAAAGACCCCTGCGGTTCTTTCTACCTGGAGGTACTTCCACCTCCCACACCTGACGTCGCTTATCACCCACACCTAACGGAAACATTAGACGCAATGTCCAGCAAATGGATTTCATCATCTAATGAGGATGATGGCACATTCTCCACTAACATTTGGCTGGGCACAATCAGAAAATTCACACGTGATGCGGGTTACAACGAGTCCTGCTATGTTTGTTCACTATTTGCCCTATCCCAGAAACAAGCTACTCCAGTAAAGCCACAACCGCTAAGTTTAACCGAAGCTATCTGTGTGCTAGCTGCGCTCAAAGATGTTGAAACAGAGGGAGGGCAGTTCTACTCTGCCTCCTCCCAACCGCCTGCATGCACTGAGTTCGCTAAACGCATGGTGCGCGCTCCAAATGGGACAATGATACAGAGTAAGAATGGGATGGTAGCTGATAGCATTGGACAATTTCATCACAGCCTAATGAATAAATAGACACACGCTCTCTGCATTGCACGAGCTCGCCGTCCAGGTTCCCGATATCTAGGTTCAACCATTGGTTCTCAACAGACTGTGAACCGTACGTGCGGGTCAAGGGAATTCAATGTTAGCGTGTGCTTACACACCAAACCAGGGTATCTTAATGCGTCCCTTCTAGATCCCTCCAAAACTCATTTGATGCGCTGGCCAGATGATTCTGGTGCAGGCTCATTAGTAGATTATGTTTGGCTCTGCGGCGATTACTGGTATCAAATTCTGCCTCCCCCATGGTCCGGTAGATGTGCTTTAATATACCTGACTCCTTCTATTATGGTTATGTCCTCCCTTGTACACACCACCCACCACTACCCGCAGTACATACCCCCCTCGGGTGGTTTCATTAGAATAAAGCGAGCAATGACGGGGGGCGGGAGTAAATTTGTCTCGGGGCTATTGCCTGTTGACCTTATCTTGACGCTGTCTGAGAGAAAATGTAAATCCTGTTCCCAACAGACCATGTGTGAATTGTCACTCCCTTTTCCCTATGTGCATTTAAGCTCAGTGTTTTCCTTCACTCATTTGAAGAACTGGTACTCACTGAGCTGTCTGTGCTTTTGTGAATCTGTTATTCTTCCAATATTTGCAAATATATCTTAATAAAATACAAGACCCTAACTTGGTTTAGTTCTCCGACTGTCTTATTTGTTACATTCACTAAACTTTGAAACCTCTACCCCTGCTGGACCAGAAACTTCCATTACACAGTGTACTACAGTAGGCCTACAGTTCATCTCCAGTATTTAACAGTGTACTACAGTAGGCCTACAGTTCATCTCCAGTATTTAACAGTGTACTACAGTAGGCCTACAATTAATCTCCAGCATTTAACATTTTACTACAGTAGGCCTACAGTTCGTCTCCAGTATTTAACATTTTACTACAGTAGGCCTACAGTTCGTCTCCAGTATTGGTTCACAGCAGAACAATCAACAGAGAAATGTGAGTTCTGAACATCTGGAGGCGTTTAATCAGAAAACGTTTTATTACGAGTTAATATCACTTACAAACAATGTTCCTTCATAAACATAAACATATCAAAAGGAAATAATAAATACAAAAGCACATATGTACAATATAAACAGTAAGACAAAACCCCAGTGCGATGGGGGCGAGTCCACCGTCCTCGGAGGAAAAAACAACAAAAACGTCCCCAAAAAAATTGACAATAAAATTGAAAAATCGGAAAAAAATGACAAAAACGTCAACAAAAAAAGTTTTAATTTGAAATTTTGACCCAGAACAAAAAAAGTTGCATTATCGATGGGAAGACAACCCAAAAGTTAACAAACGTGATCCTCTCTGGTTGTATAAAAATACTAAAATCTCAAATGTTCCAATAATCACGGACCCATCACATTCACTCTAAAATAATGTGGAATGAGTAACGATGTTGCTGCAGAAGCCGACAGCCGGGACGCTTCACAGCGACGTTAAGGCACGATGGTCAAACAACTCCACCTTCTGACTGGTGACAACGAGCCTGAGGGAAGCCGTTGTTCCTCTAGCTCTTTGAAGGAACAACGTTCTGCAGCTCCTCGTATTTGGGAGGAGGTTGGGAGAAGTAGGCGGGGACCGACATCAGGACGCCAACCGGTCTGTTGGGGTAACGCAGCTGGTGGATCATGACGGAGGACAGAACCATTCCCAGCAGCTGGAGGGGAACAGAAAGGTACGTTAACATTCATGCTGTTACTGTTTAGTATTAGCCTAGAAATCTAGACGCACCCTAGCGGCAGCAAATGTAGTTAGCTGCTGAATCTGTCTTCATTTCAGATCAACAAAGGTCAGTTTAAAAGATTTTCGTCAGATTTTGAGAGACTGTAGTCACGCTCATCCCGCTCCCCGTTTCCTGGTTAGCTCTCCACCAATCAGATGGGTCATTGAGTCCGACTACCGGCAGTGCCCGCCCGCCGATTATACACGTCAAATCGGCCAAAATGAAGGCCGACGGCCCCTCGGAC